>NW_025110165.1:143580-146773 GCF_011392965.1 Frieseomelitta varia | reverse complement strand
TATATATATAAAACACAAAATAATATATATATATATATATATATAAAATATATATATATATATATATATATATATATATATATATATATATATATATATTTATATATATATACGTATATAGCTTTTTTTTCATCATTAGTTATTATCATTATCATCATTCGTAATCGTAATCATTTCAAATCACTGGCAGACACGTGTACGAATACGCGGAAACAGAAGAAAACTTTCTTCTCTTTTTCGCGTACACGTGAAACTTCACTTTCGGACATTTACTCGAGAATTAATTAACTGCTCGATAAGAAATGCACAAATATATATGTATATATGCGAATACTAATTATATTCGACGCGTGTATGCGTGACAAAAATATATATATATATATATGTATGTGTGTGTGTGTGTGTATATGTATATATATCTTTGTCACCTCTCGACTCGAGTGTTCGTGTGTGTCTGTTGAACGTTTATTTTGTGCGATCGTGTACCATTAATGCGCATGTGAACTCGTTTCATATACATTTCCTCTTTTCTTTTCGCAATTCTCGTCTTCACTTTCTTTTTTTCTTTCTTTGTTTTTTTTTTCTTTTTTCACAACGATTATCCGAGAGTCTTCCTCTCTGTATCTCCTCTCTCCTCTACAACTGTTCTTGCTTGCTTGCTTGCTAGGGACGCGCAAGTGCACATCATTTCCAGAAATTTTCTCGCTTCGTTTCTCTCTTCAATTCTCAATTCTCAATTTTCTCCTCGGTTCGTTCGTCGACGCTTATATATCGTTTCGCGCCCTCTCGACCGAGCGTTTCCTTTCCTCTCAGCGTAAAACAGCGTAAGCTCGTGTATGTTGCAATTGACGAAGTTCACTGTGTGCAAAAATCGGAAAACTCCCCCGAATTGAATGCGTGAAGTAGTATGCCTGACAGAAGGCTCGAACCTTCTGTCATCCTCAGGTGTTTCACACGCTATCGTTACATACATACATTATGGATAAATATATACATATATATATATTTTTTTTTTCATGTACATGCGTATGTGTACGTATGTATATATATATATATATATGTATATGTATACAATCATAACGCTAGATAAAACGAGATAAAATCTATATGCACGTTACGTTAATCGTTCAATAAGTTTCAAAGGATCACGCGGCACGGAACATTGGCGGCCCAATTTTCAATTTCATCGATGTGCAAGGTGGATTTCTAGGAAACATACGGTTACTATACATAATAGTTCCTCGGTTAATCCCTAAAGTCTAAGTAAGGGAAGGGCGGAGGTCGGATCGGTAGAAATTGTTTCAGTGACAATTCCGATGACACCAGTTTCAAACGATCAATGATCGACGTCAAACAGACATCGACCAGGGTCTGGCGAACGTCGCGACGCGTTCAAACGCTGTAACACACCGCGTAACACACTAACCTAGGCGAAACGATGCTCAAAACGGTACAATTGTCGTACAATCAACGCAAACGTCGCACGATTTCGATGAAAGGGGGATCAACAGCTTACAATGCATGGTTCGTTTTTTTCTCTTTGCTGCTCTCCCCTCCCCTCCCCTCCCCTCCGCCTTTCACCGACATTTTACCTCCTCGATGAGAGTAACTTACGATTAAAAATTAAAATATTAATTAAAAATCTGAGAAACGACAAACGAACGACGTACGGCGAATAAAATTCAAAGTCAGAGACCTCGAACGGGTCCTCCGGACTGTTTGCGAGGTATTCAGCGGCGGCGGCCATTTTCTCTCGCGCTGCACTCGCACATCTCGTTCGCCTGAACGCGAATTTCTAGCAAAACCTTTTTTCCTAAAAGATTTATTTGCTTGTTTGCTTTCACGCCGAAAGACTTTCAAAAAATTGACAACGTCGGTCGGCAATTGCTCGTCTGTCAAGCATAGAATTTAGAATTTATCCAACGACTTAAGAACTAAACAACTTGGAGATAATCCTCTGCGTGACAGAAAACAATTCACATTGTCATTGCACACTGTTAACTTTTGAAGAATAGAAAAAAAAAAAGAAAAATAAATGAAAAGAAAAGAAAAGGAAGAACCGCGTGGAATATTTTCGAGTCGCCGCCGCGAATATTTCACAGAGGTCTGGGCCATTTTTCAATAACTCTAGAAAAAAAAAGAAAAAAAAAAAAAAAAGAATAGAAAGAAGAAGAAAAAAAGTTAATATATCAACGAGCTAACTATAAGACTCCAGAATGGACTTCAACGGCTGACTAAAGGCTTGCAACAGGATTAATAATAATTCTATGACTTGGGAAAAGGCAAGTTTCTGTGTATGTGACGTATAACGTGACTTAGGCCGAGCATCGTTTCCGTCCATCTCGACGTAGAAAATAAAAAATATATATATATATATATATATATATATATATAGAATATATTATATATATATACGTAATATAGAACAAACATCGATATACATGTATAGATAGTACGATATATCATAATCGATTTGACGAAGGAACGATTACTCTCTTTCCCCGGTAGGTCGTAACAAACGAAACAAATGTTCGAAACAAAACGTGGCGAAGGTTCGCGTGACGACGACGCGGTGTAACAAAATTTCAACAGATTTCCCGTCTCGTCCCTTTACATTACTTCAACGACGATAAGAGTCGTTTCTCTTCGTTTTAGAGAAGCTTCTTTCCTTAGGAAGGAAAACGTCACACGTTTAGAAAAAAAAAAAAGAAAAAAGTGCGATCCTTCGAGCGCACGCTGGAAACGTGCGCGTTTCAAAGACGAACAAAAGGCGGAAAGAGAAATATGAAAATGCAACAAGTAGGAAAGAAGAAACGACACAGTCACTTGATCATTCGTCGGTGGTGAGTCTTCGTGTTGAGTGAGAAGAAGGAAAAAAAGAATTTTATATATATATATATAAAGGAAACAACAGGCGTGGACTTTTTCGAACGCAACGAAAGAAAAAAAGAAAGAAAGAATGAAAGAAAGAAAGAAAGAAAGAAAGGAAGGAAGGGGGTCGAACCACACACGTGTTCGTCGAAAAAGTTCGTCCGCGTCGTTATTATTTCCTATGCCTCGCGTGCAAGCATTATACGCGTTTATACGAATCGCTCCAAGTGGAATCGGTCAATAAGGCACTGTTCACCGACAATGTCTGACTAGAAAATGAATCTATTCCCTTTTTTTTTTTTTTTTTTTTTTTTTTTTTTTT
>NW_025110165.1:113367-143570 GCF_011392965.1 Frieseomelitta varia | reverse complement strand
GGATGTTAGCGAAAATAAATTATTGCCGCGTTTTTAATTTTTAACCCGTTCCGGCCGTTTTTTTTTTTTTTTTTTTTTCTTTTCTTTCGGAACTCTTGTTTGCTTGTTTGTCTGTTTGTTTGTTTGCCATGCGTTTCAACATCCCCTGTCTCGACGCTTCGTTTTTTCATTTCGCATACCCGCTCGCTGTGTATACCCTCTCTTTCATCGACAGGAACGCGTCCGCGCCCACCTTGGATATATATTCAATTCCTTATTCGCTAGAAACGACACGCTACGCGTATATGTGTGTGTGTATGTATATATATATATATGTTGTATGTATATTTATATATGTAGATATATATATATATATATATAGCTAGGCTCTATATTTTCGTTTTCACGCTAAATCAAAAAATAGGTCGGCAACGTTGATTGAATCTGATCTTCGACGTGTGCAATTCCGTATTCTCCTACGAGAGAGAGCCACTCCGCGAGACGACGAACGAGCAGATATTAGAAACGAAATCAAGACGCGCGAGACTCCCCGGAAGGAAAGATCCTCGAAGGATCGCGAAGAAGAAGAAGAAGAAGAAGAAGAAGAAAGTAGATGGCGCGTTCCCGTTCGAAAAAGAGGACGCAGAGGACTCAGAAGAAAAAGAAGAAGAAGAAGAAGAAGAAGAAGAAGAAGAAGGAACCAGAACGTTCGTGGAGACACGGAGTAAAAGAGAAAAAAAAAGAAAAAAAAACAAGAGACATCTCGCCTCCCCCCCACCCCGCAGCCGTGCCCTCTCGTTCCAAGAAAACGAACAAACCTGGTTGTCCTCCACGTTTACGAGGTCTTCATCTTTTTGTACGGTTGCATGATGACGCCGGAGCTGACCGGGATGGCGACCTGCGGTTGCGCCGCGATGGTCGCCGGGTTCGGGATCTGCGGTATCTGCGGGACACCGGGTACACCGGCGGCCGCGACGCCGGCCGCGACGCCAGGCATGCTGGCGACACCCGGTAGAACGGTGTAAGGATTCTGCACCGCGTAAGGATTGCCCTGGACGGCGGCGCCGGGCACCGAGGGTATCGACGCCTGGACCGCGTAGGGATTCGGCAGGATCTGTTGCCTCATCAGCGAGTACGGGTTGATGGGTGCGCCGGTGGGCGGTCGTGAGTAGGCGAGGATTCCAGCGGATAACGGGGACGTGAGGGCGCTGGGGATGCCGGCGAGGTTCGGTATCACCGGCCTCGGTGTGGCGGCTGTCGCCGGCAATCCAGCGACCGCCTGTGTGCCGGCGGCGGCGGCGGCCGCTGCTGCCGCCGGGTTCACCAGCGCCTGTTTGTTCAGGGCGACGCCGGTGTAGTTGAGCGCGGTGAGCTGATTGATACCGTAGGAGGCCTGCGACGCCTGCGACAGCTTGATCGCTTTCGCGTAATTCTTCTGGGCGACCTCTTTCGCGAGGGCGGCCGGGTCGAGGTGCGTGGGCAGTCCGGTGGCCGCCATGCCCAGGCTGTTGAGCATGTTCAAGCCGGCGACGCTCGAGGCGTTGTAATTTGACACCATGCTCGTGACCGACGGCACGTTCGTCATCGAGGCCATCGAGGCCATGTTGACGACGCCTGGCATCGACGTGAGACCAGCGACCGAGGTCAGCGGGCTCATCGCCGGCTGCACGCTGGCGGCTGACAGCGCCAATTGGTTCTGCAGCTGTTGCTGTTGCTGCAATTGGTGTTGTTGCTGCTGTTGTTGCTGATGCTGTTGTTGTTGTTGCTGTTGTTGCTGTTGATGCTGCTGCGCCTGTTGATGTTGATGTTGCTGATGCTGGTGTTGATGCTGGTGCTGATGCTGATGCTGGTGCTGATGTTGCTGCTGTTGTTGATGTTGATGCTGTTGTTGTTGTTGTTGTTGCTGCTGTTGCTGATGCTGCTGTTGCTGTTGCGAAATCGTCGATGGACTCGCGTGATTCAATTCGGGGGAGTTATGCGCGTTTTCCGACGCGTCGTGATTCTGCGTGGCATTCGGCTGCTTGTTACTGCCGCTACTGCTATTGTTACTGTTATTGTCGGCGGTCGGAGGTGGTGGCGGTGGGTTGTTGCAGGGATCCATCAGCACGCCATTGTTGGCGTCGGCGCAGTTATTCACTGTGGCGCCGCCGGTTCCCTGGGAGGAGGAGGAGGACTGAACCACCACCGCGTGGTGGTTGCTTTGCACGTTCGGGGGTTGCACGACCGATTGGTTAGAGGTTTGGGTGGGTAGGGGTGGTGTTCCAGTGTACTCACATGACACAGGCACGAACGGCTGCTGCAGCTGCATTAACTGTTGATAGGTCGTCGCGCCGGTCGGCTGATAGACCGGCATGCCGGACTTGTCGCCCGCCGGTCGTTTATACGGAACCATTCCTGGGAAGGCCTGTAAAACAGAATCGCGGAGAACGATTGCGATTAGGCTGATGTAATGACGTTTGTCGTTCGTTGGTTGAGGGGGGGAGGGGGGGAGGCGGGAAGGGGGAGGGTGAAGGCTTCCGGATGGCGCAACACGAAGAAACGTCGTCTCGTTCGACGACTTTTTTTTTCTTCTTACTCTTTCGTTTTCATGGACAGAAAAAAAACAACAAAAAAAAAAAAAAAAGAACACGGAATTTCGAAATCGTGATAGCGATTGGGCAAATTAGGCACGACTTTGAGTGAACTCGGACTCGCGTTCGATGTCCGAGGCAAATTTTCAAGAGACAAGCGGCGGTATATACAGAGTTGAATTCGATCGATTTAACGCGCTCGAGTTAACGCATCGACAGACGGTGTACGGTGACAGACTTGTGCGTGAACTTACGGCTATAAATCGTATCGTTAGGTATCGTCGTTCTTTTTTTTTTTTTTTGTGTGTTTTTTTCGTATGATTCAGTGATTTAGATTACTGCACTTACAAAGTTCTCGTAGTAGAACGATCCGACAGACTTCATGTCCATCTGCAACAAAGACAGGATCGGTTTCAACTAATTTCGAGGAGGAGGTTGTACGTAGTTGCGTCTGTATTTATTGGACTTTCGAGGGAAGATGAGACACAGAAGAAGATAGAGGGGGAGAGGGAAAAGGTGGAAATTGGGTATCTCGGAGAAACAGAATCAGGCATAGTCAATCGTCGGATGGATACAACACGACAAAAGTAGGTAACAGCAGTGATACTAATAGTACTAATGGTAACAGTAGTTGGTTAGTAGTTAGTAGTAAATAGTGGTGGTAGTAGTGTGTAAAAGTTGTGCCGATGACGCAGCTTGCGGCGACGTTCCTAAACGACGACGACGACGACGACGACGACGACGACGACGACGACGACGACGGCGACGACGACGACGACGACAATCGTTGGTTGGATAACTGTAAAATTCTCGTTTCTGTTTTGCTCTTTTTTCTTTCTCGTTTCGTTCGCTTTTTTTTTTCCTTTTTTTCGTTCGTTTCGGTTGATTCGCTATCTATCTTTTTTATCTATGTGTGTTTGTGTGTGTGTGTGTGTGTGTTTTTCATTACCATCTCGCAACGACATTCGTTTCTTTTCGTTTCTCTCGACAATGATGTCCCTGTCTCGAATCGATATCGAAGAAAGACGTGTCTGAAAGACCAGCCAGCTAGGAACGCATCGTGTCGCCGGGCCAATTAAGAGAGAAAGAGAGAAAGAGAGAAAGAGAAATAGAGAGAATCATTGGTCCTGCTTGAATTCAAAGAAAGTCAAAAATGACACGGACGATACTTGTTAACTTTGTTTTTTTTTTTTCTCCCTGTTTGAGCCTCGGGGAGCAACAGGAGACAAACAGACAGACAGACATAGACAGAGAGAGAGAGAGAGAGAGAAAGAGAGAGAGAGAGAAAGAGAAAAGGGAAAAGAGAAATTTGCTTTGTTGGTTGCTCGAACGAAAATCGAATCCTGCTTCGACCTTGTCACGTTCCCTCGGGATATCTGTACACAGTGTTGTAACGATAGATCGTTAAACGAAGAAGGATCGGAGGAAGAATCGGGGATCGTTCGATCGAAAGCTTCCTCCCTGAAAAGAAAAAAGGAAAAAGAAGAAAAGAAAGAAAAGGAAAGATATTTCGCTCTTTCCTTCGTTACAACGAGGAAACGGACTCGCGAAGAAAAAGCATCGAGCAGATACAAAACACGATGATATATACCGATGAATCGTCGATCATCGTTGGCGGACGAGAGGCAGCGAAACGAAATGAAAAAAAAAAAACATGTAGCGTCTCTTTTTTTCTTCTGTTCTTTCGTTTTCCAACGTGTTTCTTTCTTTTTTTCTTTTCTTTTTCGTTTTTTTTTTCCCCGTCTCTAGAAAGATTGAGTTAGAGAAGAAGAGAAAAAACAGAGAAGAAGCTGCACAGAGTTTCAGATGCAAAAGCTGAGTGAAGCTTGGTAAACGAGAGAGAGAGAGAGAGAGAGAGAGAAAAAAAAGAAAAAAAAGAGAATAGGTTCTTGTCGTTTTCGAAACAGAGGCGGCAACGAGCGTGAAATTGTTGAACTGTTTTTTGTTACGCGAGTACAAACGTTGCGTGTGTACATATCGATGCGAGAGAGAAAAGAAAAGTGTGAAAAAGAGAGAGAGAGAGAAAAAAAAGAAGATAGGTGCTCGCGAAACAACAGCCGGGACTCGGTGTGTGAGATCAACCAGATACATAGTACAAATCTCGGCGTGTAAAGAATGTAAATAGTGGCGGAAAGAGTTCTTTTGCCAGTCACAGAGAGAGAGAGAGAGAAAGAAAGAGAGAGAGAGAGAAAGAGAGAAGGGTTGGGAAACATGTCGCCAAGCTCAAGTGCAAGACACAAGTGGAACAACGTCTGTCCGTCCTTTCGTTACCTCAAAGTTTCTTCGTAAAGGAAAAAATCTGGGAATGAAAGAACAGAAAAAGAAAAAAAGAAAGGAAAAGGAAAAACGTCGACGAACGTCGCAGAAAGAAAGTTTGATACACGTTTGAAAAAGCGCGGACGAGAGTGGCTCCGAAGGTCGAGACCGTCGATTAAGAAAAAAAGGAGAAAGGTAAATAAAAAAAAAAAAAAAAAAAGAAAAAGTCAAAATAACACGACGAGAAAGACAGAATAAATGAGTAAAGGAAAATTACGAGAGAAACGTGAGAAAAGAGAGAGAGAGAGAGAGAGAGAGAGAGTAGCATAGAAAGTTGGCCTGTACGTGTACGTCAAGCATTCTACTGTGCTCTTAGCGAATTCGACGAATGTAATTGAATGAAAACGAAAGAAAGAAAGAATGAAAGAAAGAAACAAAAAGAGATCGGTCCACCTGCGAGCAACGTTTCGAGATTTGGAGAAAAGAAGAACGGAAAATAAGTTCACTCGGGGAAGAACAGTCGGAACACGGAACTTGTATATCGTAATGAACTTGTTTTTGTCGTTACTGCTGGACGTCGAATCAGTCTGTGAAATATTGTCCGCGTGTCGCGAGAAATGAAACGGAAAGAAAAGAAAAAAAAAAAAAAAGAAATGGGGAGAAAAGAAAAAAAAAAAAAAAAAAAAAAAAAAAGAAAGAAAGAAAACAGCAACTTTCCGAAAACGACAGAAAACGCGAATTTTTCTACTTATCATTCGGAGGAAAGAACCGACGTTGTTTATGATACGTCGACCATCGAACGTTCCCTTTCTCTTTTTTACGCGATTATTTATTTATTAGATACTACTAAGCTGTCCATACACTTGTTCTCAATGAATTAATAAAAAAAAAAAAAACAATAGAAAAATATGCAAACGCGTTTTAGTAGAGAGAAAAAAATACGATGGATAGAGAAATAGAAATAAGTATGAGGAAAAGAAAAAAAGGAAAGGGTACGAAAATAAGAAGAATAAGAGGTTTGACAGCATCCCTCGTTTATTTCTCCCTCACACTATCCTTAGAAGAAAAAAAAAAGAAACAAGGAGAATGACGAAAGAAAATAAGGAGACACAAGTGTTTAACAGCATCCGGATTTATTTCTTTCTTGCACAATATTATTCTTCTCTTATACCTTATTTCCTATGAATATCTGTTTCATATACATTTATTTGCATACAAAATGGCAGTAGTAAAGTACAGTTGACTGTACTCCTCTTAAAACGATCATAACGTTTGCATTTTAATTGAAAATCTGGGAAAAAACTGGCACGGAGTCTCAGTCGAATTGATTTGGTCCCACGATAAGTTCTTTTTCTTTTTTTTTTTTTTTTTTTGACACAGATCCAAGGAAAAGTAAGAGCGTTTTCTTTATCCTTGCTCCGCCAGTGAAGATATGGATATTCTCGATATTCCCCAGTCTTTCTAGTTTCACGCGAGACAGATTAAAGTTTTTCCTTCGTTCATCTTGTCCTGAACCTTGTCACTAGCTGTGGACTTCTCTGCTTGGCCACTTATCACTGCGCAAACGAACGTCAGTCCAACTCCTATTATGGCGCTATAGAAAGCCCAACCTGAAAGTTGTATAATACCTCTTTCAATTCCTTCGCGCGATAATAAATTAAAGTCTGCCTGCTATTAAAGATTAGAGTATCGTAAAGCTGCAAAGATTTAATTTTTATCACCTAGGGAGCATTCGGCGAGGTAGAAAGCGTCAGCTTCCGGTCCACAGATCCTCTGAACCCTTTCCGCGCCCCAGCCCGCGGGATACAAAATCATCCCGAGCAAGTAAAATATCCCTGTGAATAGAAAACAAAATAACATTGATAACTGAAGAAAAGAAAAAGGACTCGACGAAACGAAAAAAAAAATTTCAATTGCATTTGAAACATTACCAGCGATAACCTGTGCAACACCGGCCAAATTGAAGATGCTCTTTCTGCCGATGCTTTGCATACAGCAGCCGACCAAAGCCGCCAGCACCGTCGTCGACATGATCGCCAAGCCAAGAGACAAGAAGAAGTACGAGGCTTTCCAGCAGCCTGGAAACACGCTGGAATCCGTGGCGAAGCCGTCCAAGTTGAAATTCGCGCAGTGAGCCTTCTTACCGTGCAGCTTGATGCAGCGATTGAAAATCCCGACTGTTGGCACGTAAAACTCCGACCCGTTCTCTAACGATTGGAAATTAAATAGACAGAAATATCAATTCTTTATTCGTTCAGATTTCTGGAGTAGGAATAAATTCTGGAAAGATGCAAGTGAAAAGACTGCGAAATCCCATCGTGGTAAAACACGAGATATTAATATTCTAATCAAAAATGAATCGTGAAAATGTCCTTACCCATCTAATTATTATCAATAAGAATTTCAAAATTCTTTTCAATAACGATGTACAATATAATTGCGAATGTTTCTGTAATTTTATATTTTTACGAAGGCGATTAGAAAAGATGAAATGAGAGTAGAAGATCGTTTTAAATTGTGTATTAAATGAAAATATCATTTAAAATGAATGTTAGATGTCAAATAAATAATACGCGCACTTCCAAATTTTCTAACGGAAGCCCGACGGATGAACGTTACGACAATTAAACTTAATTTATTATTAACATTCTCACTAATATAAAAAGATACGAATCCTGCACACGTGCGGTTGGCAATTGCGAAGGGAATACCTCTGTGACTCACGTGCGCTAAGTACTTGGTTAAATATACGCACGTTTGAACGTTCGGCAGTATGCTAATGATTAAACAAGAGAAAATAGTTACTCGTGTCTTTTATTTGCGGTCCAATGAGCCATTTTGGAGTGATGAGCGCCGATAAAACTGCCATTAACGCCACCAGGGACAGCAACGTCCACAGTAAACTACGACCAGTGACTATCACATAGCACATGCTGCCGTTCGATTGTACATCTATGCCATCCTTCGAGCACTAATCTCCTCCTGCAACATTTTTCTCTTTAGAATAATTGTAAATATGTCGGCGGGGGAAAAGCAATATCCGTCAAAGAACTAATTTATATGGTAAATATACGAACTTTTACTGCTTCGATCGCCAGAGTTTAACGAGTTAGCGTTCATTGACATTAAACGATGTACAGTATTTTATGATACAGTCAATGGTTCTCTTGTTTCGGTTTTAATACCTATTTAAAGACAGAATTTCTAATAAAATATCACGTTTCATTGCAACTGCACGACTATTTGAAGATAGGACGAAACATATAATCGGGACGCTTTGATCAGCATGTAGCTGCAGCACATAAATTTTATCGAAATGTACAAATTGATAATTACAAGCAGCACATACTGCTTTCTCTATAGAGTTTCTCGTCTATCATGAAAATATTTCTTAATCTAACTCGAAGTTCTGACATGACGATTAGAAATGAAATCGTTACATCCCGGTAATTTTATAATTAAAGTGTAATTGAAATGAAAAATGAGCGAGAGTCTGGATTTTGAGCACCGGTACATTTGCAATTACTACCGTTCTCCATAGTTGGACAGCATATTTCAACTATTAGATCACTCCATAAGTAACGCGGTTTTCCCTCAAGAGATAACGCAATGGAATTTTATTATCAGAGAATTAAAATCTAATATAGCGGAGCGAAATGTAGTTAGAATTAAAATAGGAAATTAAATGGAAGCATCATGGAGAAGTAAGAAATTCATTGTCGATTAATTTCTACTAGTTTTGCCTAGTCAGATTCGATCCAAGTTGACTTTGTTACGAGGCAGGATTCGTGTGTGCGACTTATAAAATTCGCCAGAGGTCAACGATTCGACGTTTCGGGCAACTGCGCGAGAATAAACGCCACTCACATAATATTTCGGGGAAACGTCACGTACCGATGCCTTTTCCTGCGAACCGACGAACAGACCGGCATTAAAAGTAAAGTCGTTAAAAAGCTCGGCCGTTGCACCTCCTTCTCTCTCGTTTCTACCCTCCCTCCGCGTTACCGGTTTCGATTTTTTATTTTCCGAATTAGTGAGAATCGTGAACACCCATGCCGACGAATAAAGCGTCATTTTCTTGCGACCGATCGTAAAACCGACGAGCACGTTCGCGCCGATCCAAATCGAAACGACTTCGATCGGTGAAGAAGGAAATTCGAGCTGACATTCTCATGTTCTGTTTCGATTTGACGGCATGCTCTATCAATACCGTATCTTTCTCTCCTTGGAATTTCAAATTCGAAAGGATTCGAGAAGATTTGAACGACTGAAATAAATATGGCGAGTCAATAATAATTTCTTACTAATATTTCGTTAGTTTCAATTTCAGTTACTGGAGAGGGAGCAACTTTTTTAGACCCGTCTGGATTCTTTTATAAAGTGTCAATTTCATCTAATAATTGATATTTTCGAGATGTCTAATAGGATACAGAATTACTTATTTAATTTTACTAATTAAAATATTATTATTTAGATACCATCGTTTAAAACGAAGTAACAAATCGGGTAACAAAGGGAACGAGAATTTTATTTGAACAATTATTTAAATAAAATTCCTCCGTCCTCGGAAATTTCTAAAGGAATTCCCTTTTATTCTACAAATAAATCGGAATTTATTGATCTAAAAATTCGGTTCCTATATTCTATCCAACAAAGGCTTCTCGCGTTTTATTGTGCCGAAGAACGAAAGTTGGAAAGATCAATCGGAAATCTGCCCCTCCCTCAAAACTGACCTATTTTGCTTTCTAACTTTAGATGAACCTATGTTTGTGCCCTGTGAATGATTTAGTGGGCGATGGCCCTTCGTTGTCGAACGCGTGCTACTCTCTCCACGACCCTTGAGATTTTTGATCCCCTTTAAACACCGCAAACTTAATCGCTTTCATTCCTTCGCGTCGGATGAGCGACTCTCTTTGATGTAGCCGCAACGTGGCGAATCAGTAGGCCACGATATAACGTGATATTTGTATGAGAAAAAAAAGAAGGGTTCCTTGACTTCATTCTGTGCTATTTTTTTATTCATGCAACGACACGTGGGATTTCTCGTCATATCTCTAACTGAATATTGCAACGCCTTTTTTTTTATTATATCTCGACGCCTCAAATGAGTTGCCGTCTGTAATTTGTGTTAAATTGCTAAAATTTCGGGTATTTATTGTGATTTTACTTAGTATTTTTTACTCTTTTTGATAGAAGTAAATCGAATTAAAAATTTTATGAATTATTATAACTTTCGATACTTAATAATAATCCAAGGAATAGAAGGAAATGAAAAAGCCAAAAGAAGCCACAGTTCCCTCACTTACTAACAATTGCAACCATCTTCCAATCCCCTGCGACGACCAAATAATCCATTGCAAAAAAGTAGCAAAAAATGAATGGAACAATAGATGGAAAACATCTAAAAGCACCCAACTACACAAAAGTATCCAAGACTTTCACCAGCAAACACCAAATTTTAACAACAAGAAAAAAGAAATAATTATCACACGCCTAAGAACCGGTCATACCAAGCTGACACATGAACACAAAATCAAAAAAACTACACCACCCACCTGCATTCATTGGTTGCAATAACCACCCATTAACAATAATCCACGTACTGCACGAATGCCACACCATAGAAACCCAAAGACAGAAATATGGAATCAATGCAAACATAAACCTGACTTCTCAAAACATACAAAGAGTATTAAAATATCTCAAAAACATAAACTGCTACAATGGCACCGTCGTCGCTATCGATGTGACATTAAAGAAAAATAGAAGAAGAAGAATAACGCAGTTAGGAGCAAAGAAGAAACTAATGATGAAGAGAGGAATATTTAATCAGAAAGGAGACAATTAGATCTAGATCTATGAATTTTTTAAAGTATTGGTAATTAATCAATATAATCAATATAATACTGTATACAGCATTGAAAACTCAACTGTATACATACGATATCTTTAAAATATTCAAGAGACCAACGAAAAACACGTACTTAATTCTCAGCAGCAAATAAAAAGAACAATTTTCTGATTGATTAATAAAATAAAATTTTTTAATTGTTTTTCCACGGCTCCCGTATTAAAAATTTGAAGTTCAACTTTTTCTATACTAAAAACGAAAGAGAGAAACCAAGCAATAATCGTATCGCCTTCAGTGGTAACTGTGGGGAGCAACGATGTTTAATTAAATTCGTTTCACGCTGTACATCTGCCAGTCTTATTTTTATCATTTCTTGCGCGACCTCCTCGAGAGCCACTCCAGAAGCTCGGTTTACTTAGGATCGCCCCTTAATCGCTGTTTGTATTTATACTGTCTCCGAGTTCACGTTTGAATTTAATGAATCTCTGACACCGGAAGACACGTCGATTCACTGCTGGATAGAAACTCGTGACCTCGCGGGGGAACAAGATCGCCTCAAACTTGTTCCACCATCGAACATCTGTCGTTGCTCTAAAAAAAAAAAAAAAAAAAAAAAAAACACGTGGCACTGTACTCTTGTCTTTCTCTTTTCTATCAAGTGTCTGGTATTAGAATGTCGAAAGTGTTTAGTTTTGCTAATTAATAACAGCATCGAAATTTTCGAATTTTGGAATTTCAGATTTTTAAAATTTCAGAATCTTAGAATCCCAAGGGATTTTGGGATTTTGGAGTTTTAGAATCTTACGATTCTGTATTCTATAAAAGTTTAGAATTTTAAGTATTCGAACACTTCAGAACACTTTGAATTTCGAAAGTATTAGAATTTGAGAATTTTAACTTAGGATCTAAAGTCCCTTCAAATTTCTTAGAATTTAAAGGTTTCTTTAAATTTTGCACATTGATCGAAATAACACTCGAGTGATTTGCAAATGAAATGTTGCATGAAACGTGACGTTAGATGCCCTTAATGGGTTAATAGATCGCGGTTTGAATTAACCATTCAAAGTTCGAAGGAGGACGGGACTGTAGATAAGACTGATCAGACCACTTGCATGTAGGTTGACTGTAGTTCGACAGCCTCTCTTACTTCTTTTTTCCATTTTAATCGTTGCGTTCATTGTTGTGGCTTGCCACGCCTTTGTTGAATGCAGTAGGGCCCCATTGTCTCGACGTGAGTCCCCTTGCTGAATTAATTTTCGATGTTTAATTCGTCGGAAGGGAGCAGGTCGAAGTAGTACGCCTCTAAACTAGGTGGAACGAAATTCTACTCGATCGAGTGGCAAGGTTTCTGATCGAATTAACACGTTCGCTGCCATCGGTGACATGCGTGACGTTTTAAAATTACCTTACAATCTCGTTTCAAACTTCAAAATAGACGAATACGTTTCGCGAAATTCGGACAAACAAATGAAATCTATGTAGAGATTAATAATTTTAGATTTCATCCAGTGGATATTATAACAAATTCGTAATTTCTCATAAATACACAAAATTGAATGTATTGTAGAAAAATACAAAAAAAACAGAACTCTCGTATATACTTGTAACTGGTTGTATATCCTTTGGTCGTAGCGAACGTGTTGAGGCTCAATAAAATTTCCAGAGGGGACAAATTTAGACGTGAAGTCGGTCTGCTTCGATTTCAGTCTGCTTCAGGTAAATGAAGGCGAAGAATCAGTGAAGAAGAATAAGATTTCCGCGACGTTGGTAAATTTCTTCCTCGCCTCGGGCATCGCGGAATGCGATATCTTTCCTTTTCTCTCGCGTTGTGGCCGTGGACAAGAGGCTCGAACCATTAGTCATCCAGCAATGGGTCCTCTGTCCGGCAGCTCGTTATCAGAAAGGCGCAAGTCGACGGCCAGTGCGAACTCCACACTCGTAAATTCAAATCACACGTTTCCGGCCCGCGGTCGTGTGCTTTACGAGCATTCTTTATTTCCAAGGGGCAGTCAGGATCTTTAATCCCATGCTTTTACATAATATCTCTATGAAAAAATACGAGCCCTCCTCATCTTCGCGTGTTTACTCTTTCGCCTCTTTTTTGAACCTCTTTATCACGAAAAATTATTAAATGCAGCACAGTATGTCTTCTGTCTTCTTCCGTTAGAAATTTCTAATTTTTTTTTTTTTTTTATTGATAGTGGGATTAATTTAGATTAATTGTGACGGGTGGTTAATTAAACAGTGTATAAAATGAATCAATCTCTCGATCTAAAAATGCATAAAAATTCGCAATCTAATAAAATCTAACTTATTAAAAAATTCGTAACATAATTTACACTAGAATTTAAAGTATTTCACTTTATGTTTTACACTCTTCGTGACAGAGGTTATAATTCTAATGGAGGTCTAATGATACCGATTACTTTTGCTCGCTATCGTGACTGTCGATAGCTCTCTAATTTAGTACAATTGAGATCCGTCGAAATTAGCAGTATAACAACGTAGCAAGCAAGCGTGTAAAACAATTGGGCGTTCGATTACAGAAACACAAGACACCTACTCGTTGCATAATCCAACAACGATGCAGACCATCTGCAAGGCAGCTGTTGGACAGGTGCTCTCTTACTTCTCCACTCTCTTATTTTCGTCCCCTCTTTCCATCGAGAGATCCTCCCAGGTTCACTTTCTTCTTCTTCTTCTTTTTCTTCTTCTCGATTCTCCCCCTTTCTTTTTTCCTTTTATTTCCCTCCTCCTGGCGTGCACACCGTCGATTTTATCCGACAGTAATTTATCGTGATTTCAGCCGATCATGCCCGATTAAATATTTTGGGAAAACGATTCCGCGAATCCGCCTCTCGGTAATTCCTTAACCTTCTATAGGCCTGTGTAACTTTCAGGTCACATGCTAACATATCGACATTTTACCAAATAATTTTAGTTTTTTCACAAGATGACGTATGCGTCTTAATTATATGATGTCTCTGAGATAATCAATAACAATGACGGACAACAAAGAACGCTGCAAAAAGCCGGGGTATAAAGGAGTTACAGAAATAAAATGTTCCAAATGCAACGTACATCCATGTTTAACGCCAAGTGCAAACTGTTTTATGGAATTTCACGCTTAAGCTTTTATGCAGAGAGATGCAAATATTGTAAACCGTTGTTACTTCAAAGTTGCAAAGTGCATTAATTATAATAAAATTGTTTAAACTGGCAAATTTTTTTTTTAATCTGCATACATAGGTTTATAATTGCATAAATTTTTTTATATTTAAGAAAAAAACTCGGCCCATAGAGGGCTAAGCTACGTGCTTTGAACATCGAGACGACGTTTGCATTTAGCAGACTGCGAATTTCTCTGCATTTGCGGAAGATTAAAACCGCATAGAATCCACGCGTAATACGCAGAAATATAGAAGATGTAGCATTTGTTGTAATTAATCTACCAGAAGTAGTTTAATCGAAAAATATTTCGATTGCTGTAAATTTCATAAAATTGTAGAATCTAAGTTTTTACTTTAGAGTTGAAGACTTGTCAGTCTTCCAACGTTTCTAAAATTGTCAATTTGGTTCAATTATCTTATTCGTTACTTATTCTAGTTTAACTTGAAAGACAAATAATGTAAATACGTGACAATTACGTAAATTAATTTCATTTTTTATAACAATCTTTTCATTTACAATCTGTGAATAGTTTTATCGTGTATTATGTATGCCCGATGCTCTATAACGGACGAGTGTCTAAAAGCGATTAATTCTGGGTCCCTGCGCGTTCCACACGTTCCTTCTTCGATTTCCTTGACTTTTAATTCAAGGTTTCGTCGATGGCGGATTACCAAGCTGAATTTCCTTTTGTTCACCGGAAGATTTACAGTTTCGTAGAACGATTTGCGTTCCTGGAACAGCCACGCCTATCCCCATAAATCTGTTTCGAAAAGGCTACGGCATTCCACGTCCCCAATATATTCTTTTATAAAAACATGGAAAATACCGTGCGCATTCTGTCCACTAAATTACGCACTCGATCGATATGTCATTGGCCATCGGGAACCACATAAATTTTGAAATCTTTGGTCCTAACTTCTCTCTATCATGGGAGACGAGACATGAACTATCAAATTTAAATTAATAGTTTGACAGACTTAAATTAACGTCGAATCAATTAAATTAAATTCCCGAAACTTCAGTAATCCAACACAAATTACTACAATCATCTGTAATGTATCAATCATGCAAATTTTACTAATAATTAATTTTCACAAAATACTCTCTAGATGTCGCGAAACATAAAAGTATCGTATAATGTATAATTGATCATTTCAAAAAATAGTTATCACTTATCAAGATTTCGTATAATCAATCAGTCTTCTTTCTATTTTTCTCGTCCACGTCTATCGATTCGAGTTTGACTCATCAAGCAAACGATAGAATCGTTGCATAATTCACACGCTGATCGCCGGCGCGTGCAACGATTACCGGATGTTAAACGACGAGTCGTTTTGCCGAATATAAAGGGTTAAAGATCAACGATCGACGCGACCAAGCAGGAAGGATTACATACTTCCGAGGCGAGAGAGCCTTATTCAGGACGGAGCTCAGCTCCTCGTGATAACAGTTCAATGTTAGGCGCCTCTCCAGTGGAACGACCGCCACGAGATAATTAAGGTACCACGAGCAAGACGACCAGCTTAACGGTGATTTCCAAGCGCATCTAGCTTAAGTCCGGCAATTAAGATAATGGCCGATCGCACGCTCCAACTGTGCGTCTACGTGGCCGCTTCGTCCCCTTCGTGGACATTGATAGGTACTTGGAACTCTCTTGGAATTTTTATCCTTCATTCTTGGGAATTACTGTCGTCTGTTGCTGGTACGAGAGTGAAGATTTCTGTATGCAGGAGGAATACAAGTGATTCACCAAATTTAAATTATTCGAATATATACTTGTTTCTTCTTCTGTGAATGTTTTCGTGAAATTTCTTTAATATTGCAACGAAACACTTTGTCTAAAGTGTATATAGAAATTGCAAGATTTATGCTGCAAAAGATCAATATCATCACTTATGATATGATACAATAAGTGTTAAAGACGGTCTTACTGACTTTTTTGATATAATCACGTCCCTATGAAATATATACTTGTATTAAATACATTCGTCGATATAGTCACGAACGTGTTTCACAACAGCGTCGACAAAATTCTAGAATATTTTGTACAACTTGTCCATCCATTCCATGCTAGATTTTGAAATTACTTTCACAGAACCGCTGACTTTTAAACCACGTACATTCAGATTGGTTTTCAATCGCGTTCGATTAAAATTATTTTACGTAACGCGCGCGCGACAAAAATCCGCAAGATTCATTCTTCCACGTCGATTCAACTTTCGTAAGTTCGTTGCTAACACGTTAAAATGATGCTGCGCGTGCTTCTATTTTTCTCCAACGCGAGCCGACGGTTTTCATTCGCTGTTGGCGCTCCCGGTTCCCATCGTTTCATGCCCTTCCTCTTTCCATTTGTTCCTGCTAGGTCCCGGGCTGGTTCAGAGAGCCAGCATAGCCAGTCGCTGTGTCATCGAGCCTCGATACATCATAAATATAAATTGATTTCTGGATACGTGTTGGTACAAATGGGACACACGCGTCCGCGAGTGTCGTTGGCATACGCGTGCAGACTGCCGGCTTATGTTACGGAATGTTAATGCGTTTTACCGCGGAACGCGTGTGCATACACACGCCGAAAATGACGAGTCAATTTTTCGAAGCGACGCTCGATTTGCCAAGGTAATTTGTAAATAAGATAACGAGCAGTTAGGGACTTGGCAGATAGTAGAAAATTTCGTAGTACGTATGTACTTTTCACGTAGCCAGGAGATTTTTCTTCTTTCTTTCACCTTTGTTACAAGCGTTACTAATTTTTTTTTTTCAAGATTTTTGTTTCATCGAATAATCTATCTTTTTAAATTGTTCCTAGTGTATCATGAACGTCGTTGGATTTCCGATAATTTTTTTTAAATTATTGCATTTTTAAATATCATTAGGATAGTAGACTTTTGGTTTAATGAAATTGTTCCAGTGTAATTATTTTTTAGTATTATTAATAGATCTTTGTTTTATTGGACATTTTGTCTCGGTGAGTTATTTTAGTGTGTTACAAATGTTGCTATATTTCTAAATATTATTGTTACATATTTTTGCTGACGTATATTGATTTTACATTTCCAGTACATCCAGTGTACAGATCATAGACACTTTAGGATGATCAATCAACCTTCTAAAAAATATCTGCAATTAAATACCAAACATCTAACTACTTGATGAAATTAAGAAATTGATCACTTTGATTTTTTAGTTTCAAGAAAGCTTCGTGTCATGACAGTGACGAAATTCACTCGGCTTCATACCTAAATGTAATATAATTTATTAAATACCAAACATCTATCTGCTTGATATAATGAAATTAAGAAATTGATCGCTTTGATTTTTTAGTTTCAAGAAAGCTTCGTGTCATGACAGTGACGAAATTCACTCGGCTTCGTACCTAAATATAACGTAATTTATTAAATTGCAATAATCGCAGCTTCGGCTCGCTGGAAGTAGCAAGTGGGCATTTCCTGAAAATCGCGATAAAACCGTCCGCGCAAAGTGCTATGAACTCGGAGAACTCTTGATAAATCTGAAACGAATCGCGCGATAAACTTCGCCGCTTGCATCGAAATTCCTTTCGATGCGAAAAGAGAGAAAAGAAGGAATAACCAATAGACAGTTGAGACTCTCCTTCTTCTCTTTATACTTTTTTTCTGTCGGAGAGCAATAAGCTCTGTCGCCAAGGTCAATCGTCGTTCTCCGATTACTCTGTAGCTTCTGATTCCTTGGAAACTCGCATTAACGAGCGATTACGAATCCATTCCAGATCGGTGAGATTGCCACAGGGGCTGGTTTCCTTCGGTAGAAGCCGACAACAACGCTGCTCGGATCGGTGCAGCCGGTTGGAAGATTAGAATGCACCGTGCATTCGCTTTCCGAACGACTTGCACGCGCGTTTCCCATCACCGTGAACAGAGTCCTCCCAGAGTAAGACTTGGAATCACTCTCGGTTTCTCGTTGAATCAATATTCCGAACGGAGCTAGCGCCAGGATAATCTTGAACGCCTTGCAGCAAGATTCTTTTGCTTCTACCGTAGAAATATGTGAGTCAAATATTTCACACGGGGCTCTGAATTTTGTTGGAACAAGCATGCGATTTAATATTCAACGCCTCTGAGGAAGATAACAATTTACTTCCTCGGATGGAAATAATTCTTTGAACAGAAGTAAAATTGATCGACTGTACACGAAGCTCTGGATTTCATGAAATAATCAACATTCAACATTTCGAAAGGAAAGGATAAATTCAGATACAAATCCTCTTCGTGAGGATTTTCCGAGGGCAGTCTGATTTTATTTTATCGATTGTACAGTGACGTCAACGTATTAGTCAGAGTACAGGATAAGGTGTTTTTTTTTTTTTTTTTCATGCTAGAAGCCAACAGCTGTACGTTCGTTTGCGCTTTCGTTTATTTGTTAGGCGGTCGTACACACAGTCGGGCCACGTGTAGCATTATTTAACAAGACGTCCCTCGAATCTCAATTAATATGCATTACGTAGAATTGGTTCGAGGGATCGAGAGAGGGACTCACCAGGCAAGTTTTAAGACATCGAGCATATAATTGAAGCGGATAAAATAATTGTGTACCATGATCACGAAGAATACATACAAGATATCCAGATTATGCACGAAACAGAATTCTTCTTAGGTTACACACCCTAGTGATTATAAAAAAATTCGATATTTGCGTAAATAGTTTGAAGACTCTCCGGCAGAAGCCTGTGAACTACTTTCTGGTTATTATTATTAGAAAGTAATTTAGAAAGAGTAGAAAGTAATTGGGAGAAATTTTCGAAGAAATATCAGGAAAATTCATCGATCAATGTACATTAGTATCTTTAACACGACAGAACAGAAGTATATAAACGTTTTTCCAGATCTGTCATCAGAAAATGTATATATTTTATTATATATTATATAATAAATATAATGTAATATTTTATAAATAATATTATATTAATTATTATTATTATAATATTTTATCATATATATAGTATTATATATATATTTTATTAATTTAACAATTTATTTATTATATAATAAAATACTATATATATATAATAAATAATATAAATTATAATATAATATAATAATATAATTATATATATAATAAATAATATTTTATTATATATATATTATTATATACATTATACATATGTTTTATTAATTTAACAATTTATTTACTATTATAAATATTTATAATAATAAATAATAATATAAGTCCAACTTGAAATTTTCGAAGATGAACACGTATATATTTTCATATTGTATTTCTGCGTCATCAGATTTCTCGTTTTCAGAAATGCACAAAAATCCGCCATCTAACAAATACACCGTGTACCATCGACGAGACGGTTGATTTGTCGCGTTAGTCAATTAACGACCTAATTGACGTGTCGTCTTGCCCGTTAATTAAGCATTATCGTGAAAATCCATTTGCGTGTGACCCAGTTCGAGGCCTCGGGGAAGACTATCCGCCGACAGAAAATCGGATCGACTCCTCTTTGTTCGTCTTGGACGCGAGTCGCCCGCATTCCACTGTTAGGTACGTACCGGGGGAAAAAAGGCGGCCAGAGCCGTCCATTTCGAGAAGAGGGAGGGAAAAAGAAGAAGAAACGAAGGAAAGAAAAGGTGAATTTACAGGCGAGCGTGGTCGTAATGTAGTCAAGCCTGCCAGTTCAAAGCGAGCTCATGCGAGCGCGAAGACGCGACTCGATTCACGCTTTGAAGCGTGCAAGTACAAAGAACAGCGGAGTGCTGCCCCCTACCCGCTTGCAATTATTCTTCGCGTCTCGTTACTCTATTTTCAGGCGTATCATATTTTTACTCTGTTTCAGAACCGCTGATATTTCTTAATACATGTGAGTGAAACGTATTGTCCATTACGAGTCTCAAGCTTTTACCAATCTTTTTTTTTTTTAAATTCGACAAACATCACGCAACGTTAACAACGCATTACGTAATATTAATATCCTATTTGACGTTAGATTAGCGATAGTTGAATGATAACACGGAAAGATATATAAAATACATCTTTGATATATCTTTTCGCGAGATTTAGTATATACAAAATAATACTTTTACCGAGGTTCTTTTTTAATTATATTCTGACAACTATATCCGCACTCTGGAGAATTGTTTGAATTTCGAGTATACGATAATTAATTTTCAAATGATTTTTTTTCCCTGTCAAGTTTGAAAGCACGAGGAATATAGATAGATAGATAGATCTTTATTGTTTTTCTACAAAGCTCCTACTCATCCTCCACGCATCCTCGCATCTACTACTTAAACATAATTGCTAACACTAAATAACGGATACAATACTGATCTTCTAATACTAAATCTGTCAACTTAATTCTGGCAAACAGGAGGAATATAATCGAACCGTTAGGACGGATCGTGGAGGGCTGTTGCGAAAGCAGCATTTCCTCACGGAAAGGAACTCGTTACCGAATCCATCTTCGGCTGTCACGATATGAATCGTAGGGCAAATATGGTCGGATGCATAAAGTATGCCCGGCCATATCGGCCGGCTGGCCGTGGTCTAGCAGTTTAGCCATTAAAGTTTCCCAATAAGGTGGCTTTTACGCACGCACGTGAACACTGGACGCACCGGCCAGACAGAATCGTGGCTCGTTCTCGCGTGGGAAGCGATAGTATTTCGATATCACCCTCGCGAGCGTGGACACGCGTGTCTCAACGCTTGCACACACTCGCCTGAATGTACATACGTGCCCGCGCGTTTATTCGAACCGGCTTCTGTGAGTGCACACGCAGAGACGCGTGCATCGATATATACATACGTACAAACAGAGAGGAGGATACCTTTGGATCTTGCCTGCCGTTTAAATGTGCAGTTTGTTTGCAAATTGCGTTTCACGCAATTGCGTCCCCTCCTCCGATCGGACTCTGATGACATTCGAGATATTCGGAGACGAAACGAGATGAGAGCTTTGAGAATGTCGAGATTGATAAGAACGAAGAACGAAAAATTGTACTTAGATTGTTGCGCTTAGAGTGTCAGCCACCTGGGAAATATTCGAAAGTCCGTTTCCTTCGTTCGTGAATTGAATTACAATTTTAGTTTCTCGTGTGTTGCGAGTTATATTAATGCAGTTATATTGTATTTTAATAATGTTATATTCTAATTTATTTTAATATTATAATGTTATATTTTATTTTAATATCAAATGCAGTTATATTTTATTTTATTTTAATATGAAGGCTTTGAAAACTTTACTATAGATAAATTATAATCGGTTCGTATCAACTGTGTATTAGACAATCTAGTAATTTCGACAGTGAATATTCGATAAACTTGTATTATATTAAACTTATATATTGAACTGTAACGTCGAGAGAACGAAAGAGAAAAAAATCTGAGCAGAGATGGTGCTCAGATTAAAATATCCGAAATATTTAGTTTCTTCGTAGAGATAATTCCTTTTAGAATTCTAAAAAGAATTCATTTTGTACGTTTACGAATTCAACGATTCAGCGGATGTCGAACGGATACGCAAGAATCGCGTCTTAAGACGAGGTGTTATTACATCTTTGCTTTCGTTCACACGCGTAATAACTGTCATAGGTCTTGTGTTATAGTATCGTCGAGAAAAACGGGCCAGAAACTTCGATCGTTTGTCAAATGAAAACCAACACGAATATTCAGCATTTCGTCCCTTGATAACTATGAACGTGACCGTCCTTTCTGAAGAGGGCATTGAAACCAAGAAACTGAAGCAACATTGTTGAGATAAGATATCGAAGTAATAAAGAAATTGCAATTTGTCAGAGAATTGAAGACGTCGAAGCAAGAAAGATATGAAGAAGATACGAGGAAACTGTGAATTTTACTGGGCAAATGAAGATATATCGAGGCGAGGAAGATTTGAAACGAAGAAACTGCAAAAAGAAAAAGAAAATATTCGACGAGTTTCCGTGCAATATTTGACACTGTTACGCGAAACAACCTTGCTATCTCGTTTCACTGAATGAACGCGCTTCGGTTGCGGACTGCTTACGACGAAAATTCGCAGAGTCTGCCTCGCTTTTGGCGATTGAGAAGAATTGAACGTCAGAAACAGGGAGGCGAGCAGACAGGCAAAAAACGAACGACCGAGCGAAAGCACAATTAAATTAATCATCGTCCTGTCGCTTTCGTTTAACCGTAACTCGTATCAATTCAATTCGGTGTGCAGTTCCCTTAAAATAAATTCACGGCGAACAGCTAATTGCACCGTGTGTCAAAGAATTGCCAAACACCATAAAAATCGTACGACTTTTTTATTTGTTAGTTGGTTAGTTAGCTCAGTTGAAAGATAAGTTTCGAATTCTTCGACTCTACAAAGGCCGAAATGGTAATTCGACAGAAACTTCTTCATTCTGTAATCAAATTTTAATATTCGTTTCGATAAATAATATTTTATAATTAAATATATAAAATATTATATTAATATAAAATGTTAATATAAATATATAATTTATTAATATTATTATTAAATTATAATTTATATTAACATTCTATATTAATAAAATAAATAAAATTTTATTATAATAAAATATATAATTTATTAATATTATTATTAAATTATAATTTGTATTAATTAATATATTATAAATGTATTACGAAATATTTTATAATTAATCAGACAATTTGTGAAGTGTTAGCATGTCAACAACACAGTGTCGAATTTGCAAATTTTATTATTCGCGAGAATACTGAAAAACGGCGAGAGATGTTCGTACATTCGATACGTTAAACTTTTACAACTCTTCGCGAAAGAAAAGATCGTACAGCAAAAGTTTAAAGGATCGTTGCGAAAGAAGGACTTTGATCTTCGAGACTATGATGAGATTTTCTAGAAGAAACGCGCACGTAAATTTTCAGCTGTTGCGATATATCTCGCGACCGGTGTAAAAACGATAATAATTCTGAAACTCTGAAGCAAGCGTGCTTTTAATCGTCGATCTTTTGAGAAATCACGGCGGGGATAACGATTTCGTCGCGTCGAAGGGCCCGTGCGCGTTGGCTGCGAGCAAAAAGAAAAAAAAAAAAAGAAAAGGACGAGAAGAAAGGGAGCCGAAACCACCCTGCGATGCATAATTCATGGTGGTGGGTCCGGCTTCATGGCACACCCCGATGCTTCATGATGTAAACAGTCGTAAATTAATGCAATTGGCCAGGGGCCTGGTTCACTGGTGTATCCCGACGAAAAAGAGAGAAGCAGAAGTAACCATAAAATTGTTTACTTCTACGACTACGAATGTCATTTGGTCAGTACGCTTTCACACTTCGTAAATTCGAAGATTTCGACAGCTTCCTGTCTACTAATTGGCTCCATTAGACGAAGGCAATGAGACTCGTTGAGGAAAATACTAGCGAGCAACAGAATATCATCGAATTTGCTTGGACTGCGTGGACAGTGATCGAGTGTTTCGCACGATCGAGAAAAAAAAAAAAAAAAAAAAAAAGAAAAGAAAATTGAAAAGTTGAAGAATTAAAAAATGCTCGAAGCCTGTGGATAATACTATCGTTATTTTAGCAACAATAGTATGATATAAATTTCACGACGATGTCATTAAGTAAAAAAATCTCGTTTGAGGATTTAATTAAAGTATTTCCAGCTTGTGGAGTGGCCTCTGCCAATTGTTTCGCGCTCGAAGCAAAGTCAAATTGCATTGCCTATAGTATGATATAAATTTCACGACGATGTCATTAAGTAAAAAAATCTCGTTTGAGAATTTAATTAAAGTATTTCCAACTTGTGGAGTGGCCTCTGCCAATTGTTTCGCGCTCGAAGCAAAGTCAAATTGCATTGCCTATAGTATGATATAAATTTCACGACGATGTCATTAAGTAAAAAAATCTCGTTTGAGAATTTAATTAAAGTATTTCCAACTTGTGGAGTGGCCTCTGCCAATTGTTTCGCGCTCGAAGCAAAGTCAATTGCATTGCCATTAAGGGATCGCGTGTGTCATTCGAGATCCGACTATCAATGGGGTCTGTTTTGCATCGCAAAGGACTGCTCCCACTATTGTTCGCCTCTGCCTCGATAACTCTGCCCCGATACAGAGCAGAAAAGGGACAGATATTCGGCTGGTCCGGTTTTCGTTCTTGTCCGTGTCCGTAAAATTGCGCGCGAAATTCCGATTACCGGCGGGAAATTATCCAAGTAAACATCGTCGATGTCAGTGTCACTCACCTCGAATCCGTTTCCCTCGCGAACCTTTTTTTCCAGCCGGTCGTTAGAAAGAAAAACAATAGTCCGCCGGTGATTGTGTGACTCGTGGGAATCCCTGAGAAATGATCTGATCAGGGCGAGCGTTCCTCCTGTCAAAGTGAGTGACTCGGCGTAGTCAACGCTTATTTCCTGAACGTGGAGTTGCGCGGTCAAAGCGCCGAGCTGAACTGAACCCGAGGTGGCTCGCGATCGTCGCTATAACGCGTGGCCAACGTGAACGGCGGACATGTTGGCGGAACATGGGGCTCCGTGGCGTTTGCATTTGTTCTTTGGCAAGCTGAAGATATTACGCGAATTCACGTTTCTGGCGGTGGATGACGAAAGAAACGAAACTTCTGAAAGTTTGTCAGCTACGATTTTTAAGAGGCGCAACCGGAGTGACAACGAGAATTAAGTCGAATGAATTAAGTGTATTCTAATAGTTAGAAATTAGATTCGCGACACGATAAACGGTGACAAAGTTAACTAAAATTGAAATGTTAGACTGTCAGGGATTTTAATCTATAATTCTCAACTCTGAATTTGATGTGGCAGAATACTCTTAAACAATGTTTATCAGACGTCGACTTGATGCTTAAGAGTTGCCATTAATTGCAAATGTTCCCAAAAGGTACATTAAGGAAAACATTTGCATGAAGAATTTCGAGCTGGAAACGATTTTAATTGTAACAATCATGAAATTATTTAGAACTGGAGGAACTGAAGTTCGATTAAGAAAGCTATGGACATTTAGAGGATGGTAATAAAGATAGTAACGATTCTAGCAATTAATAAACGGGTGAAAAACAATTCACGTTTCTGGCGGTGGACGACGAAAGAAACGAAACTTCTGAAAGTTTGTCAGCTACGATTTTTAAGAGGCACGCAACTTAAATAACAACGAGAATTAAGTCGAATGAATTAAGTGTATTCTAATAGTTAGAAATTAGATTCGCGACACGATAAACGATGACAAAGTTAACTAAAATTGAAATGTTAGACTGTCAGGGATTTTAATCTATAATTCTCAACTCTGAATTTGAGACTTATGTGGCAGAATGCTCTTAAACAATGTTTATCAGACGTCGACTTGATGCTTAAGAGTTGTGCCTGTACCATTAATTGCAAATATTCCCAAAAGGTACATTAAGGAAAACATTTGCATGAAGAATTTCGAGCTGGAGACAATTTTAAAATTGTAACAATTATAAAATTATTTAGAACTGAAGTTTGATTAAGAAAGCTGTGGACATTTAGAGAATGGTAATAAAGATAGTAACGATTCTGGTAATTAATAAACGGGTGAAAAACATTCTGGTGATCACCCTTTTAACTGAAATCCTCACGTTTACGAATCTAATCCCATAAATGGTCCTGACACGGACCATTGAGCCACTTATGTCAGTGTCCCTTTCCACCAGAAATCGCTCGATACTTCCCTGCATAAGCCATTTCGTCGTTTCATCCTTTGGGGATGAAATCGCCCTGGCATTCTTTCGGCGTCGGATTACAACCACCATGGGGTGGATGGTTTACGAGAGGGTATTCTACACCCTTATGGGACATAAAGGCGCCAGCATTTGTGGATTTATTGCTGGTGTAATATTTCGTTGTTTCAACGTTCGGGGAATAATAAAACAAATATTCGACGTTTTGATATTTTAGTTTTTTCGGCTGTTTGCAGCATGCGACGATAATTATAATCAATTTGTCCTGATCAATAGCGAGTAATATTGTCTTTATTTTAATGTATAATAATGTTGGATTTATTTAAAAAATAGATGGTAGAAAAATTGTTAATTTAATTGGATCATTAGGCTGCGAATCTTTGTGCATTTGGGAAACGTAGAAGGGTGCAAATGATGAATGTATAATATTCAAAATACAATATTCATGATAATGTTCTTTAGGAGGATAAAAGAAATCTCTATTTAACTTCTATTCATTTAATATCATACAGAAGAATTTGATTTTGTAGATAGAAACAGAATTTGTCAATTGATATTGTATCTTATTTATTGTATTACAGACGCGCTGTAGACATAAGTTTTCATGTAGTTCGATGTTCAATTGGTTGTAATTTTGACAGCAGTAAACCTCGTGAATAAAAATCGTGCTTTGATTTCTGTGAAAAAAAGAGTCATGGTAGATAAAAAGAGCAAATACATCGTTTCTTCTCGAGATAAAATGTCATCGATTGGTGGTACATATCTGTACATTTATCTGTATTAAATATGGTTTATATTAATGGTCACATTAATAGGCGATACAACGAGGAAATTGGACGAGACTTTCGCGAGCGAATTTCTAAAATACGCTGACGAATATAACGTGCATCCTTTGCCTAGAATTGTAGTAAGCGCCTTTTTAAAATTCAGTTTTCCAATGGAACTAAAAGATGAACTTCTGTTTGAGAAAAACATTATCGAAAGTAGCAGAGCTTTATGGACCTTCGCCCGTCTAGCACGTTATTGACGTCCGAGAAGTAATTATTTCTAAATTAGAAAATGATCGATAGACCGTGGATTTTTGCGCGGATTTTTTTGTAAATTTGAACAAACATAGAAAGTAAATAATATGCAAAAATATTAAAAATATCGAAAATAATATGATCGTTATGATGGCTACTTGAAAGATGAAACAAATTTTCACAACAGATTTATAATTCTGCAAAGTAGATCTCTACTATTTAATAATAAATATAAAAATAAAAATTTGCATATATATATATATATATATATATATATATATATATATATATATTTTTTTTTCGATTAACTCCAGGTATCTACGTGTTCCCTTCGATGCAGAAAACTGTAGAAACAGTGTTTAATTTTCGCTACTGTAGATGATGTTGGATGACAACCGTGTGACACAGTTGTTGCGAGATACATACATCCCGTTGCTTTCTGACGAGCACCACGCGCCCGCCCCTGTGAAGTTTGCCAGCGAAGCTTGCTTCTTTCGAACAGCCTGCAGATCGTAGAGCTGTAGTTAACCAACGGACGCGCGACTGACTGGCTTATGCTACTCGAACGCGAATAGGTTGGATGGTTAACTGAGATGGTACTATAGCCGTCTTCAACGGCCTAGTTAGACGTTCGAACGGGCGCACCGCTCGGCGTTTTCCCCCCTCGTGTACTCTGGTTCGTTCGTTCGTTCGTTCGTTCGGGTCCTGACCCTCGTATGCGAGAGAGCGAAGCACATGGCCACGGTTTTCAGCTCGCGAGTTCCCCCTTACGTAACAATTACCGTTTGCCATCGGCCGGGGAGCTCTCCTCCTTCTCTCTTTCTCTCTCGATACGAACGAAACGAGTTCCTTCGAAACCGACCCGCTCGCTATCTCAATGAAGATTCCCTTCATCTCCATTGGTACACGCTGGACCACGAAGGTCGATCATCGAGCTTCTCGCCATTGTCGCGGCTTTCGGCAGATTTTCACGGCTTTCCGACACGTCCGGATGTCTGGACGAGGTTCGAGCTTTTCTCTCTGACGCAAGGCGAGGAAAGTTTCTTCAATCTGCTTTGGGAAATCTGAATGTTGAACCATTGGATCTTTGATGAGAGAGCAAACATTTTATTGTGACGATTTTATATATATATATAAGATCAACGGGACGAAAAATTTCATTTTTTTGATGATTCCTTCGTTCTCTAGATCTTAATCTTAAATCGACAGGGCGATTTATCATCTTGAACGTTTCCGTCGTTTTGAACGCAAGCTGTTCAGTACAGAAGGGGCCCATAATACGGAAATAATCGACCCGTAGGTAAAGGAGATTCTCTCAAATGAAGTGACATATTTTTCACGCAGCTCGACGAAAAGGTTTCTCACCAAAAACAAAAAAAGGATTCGCCTACTTGGGTCGAAAAATTATTCGTTTAATAGACAGTTTTGTAATTCTACAAAATCTACGCGTGTCTGTTCTTCCCCCCGACCTTCGCGCGTCAAGTTCTGGTACTTGAACTAAAATTAAAAATATCTCTTCTAAATTAATAACACGTGCGATATGATTTTTTTCGCAGCCATATCGATGCGCGAAAAAACATATACACGGAGGTGAAATCTCTGAAATCCCTTCAGCTACAAAAAAAAAAAAAGAAAAATTATTACTGCCACGTTAACGTCTCTCCTCCCCCCTCTTCGTAGCGTACAAGTCAACTTTCGTTTGTTCACGTCGCCGAAAAACGACGGAGATATATTTCAGATGGAAATACAGGGTGGATCAAAAGTTTCCTTTTAACAAAATATTAAAATATAAGGGAAGAAAAAACTGACTAAACTCAGGTACAAACATGATTTTTTCTCATTACGATTTTAAAAATCATTTCTTTCAAAACGTTGACTGCCAGAGCGTTCTCCGCGGAGAATAGATTACGGATTTATTTTTGGGCCACTCTGGTAGAATCGCTACGTCACGACAATTTACTCCAAAACGGGTGACTAAATCTCTACGAGACGTCATTCACCTGTCTGCGTCTACGGTTGAATCCTGCAAAATCCCGATAACGTCTCTCGTATATCTCTGCGAACGTTCGAATTTCAACGTTGTGCGTCGCGTAACCTCTCCAGATAAAAGACACGGATTATCCAATTACGCGGGAAACGATAAAGTTTCATATTGTAATCGTTATGAAACTCGGGCTGCGTCGTTCGCCTCTCGTAGATTGTTCGCTTAGAAGAAAATAAGATCGTTAAGTTGTTTATTGCAAAACGCGTTAGTAGAGGGGGAGAGAGGAAGTGCGTGCGTGCGTGTATGTGTGTGCGTGTGTGTGATGAGAGACGCGTCGCTCTCCAACAGACACTTCTTGCAGTGACACCTCGATCGTTTGGCCGAAATGCGCCAAGGACGACGTAGAAAACGCTAACCGCCGCGCCGATCTACGATGACTTTCTTCTCTCTCATCGTCGCTTCGCTCGATGTAGGTTATCGCGAAGGTTAAGGCTACTAGTGCCTACGAGCGTAATCAAGAGAGAGAAAAAGAGAGAGAGAGAGAGAGAGAGAGAGAGAGAGAGAGAGAGAGAGAGAGAGAGAGAGCATGCGAGCTGGCAATTTTCACGGACGGGAGAGAAAGAAAAAAAAGGAACGTGTGTCACGCGAGATGATCTTTCGACTGGATTTCGCGAATGAGAGGCAGGATTCAATCCTTCGTTCGAGATCCAATTACGACTTACGGATCCAACGAAAAAAAAAAAAAAAAAAAAAGATATCAAAAACGACCGCTGTGAAATTTCTAATCTGCCTCAACGATAAACTCGTCGATCTTTTTAGAACACGCCACGCCGGTTAACGCCTTGCCCTGGCAACTAGTTCGCGGACCATAACGAGTGACCACCAAACCCGTACACGATAATTCGTCTTCTTTTCGAATTCATCGGTATACATCACTGGATAGAAATTACCAAGAAGTGATAAATTTATTATTTGCTTTGCCTGGGTTATGTTTCAATATACTTGAAATTAGTATATTGAAATTGTTTTCTCAGTATTGGGAATATATTTTATCTTAATACGAATAGTAATATTTAGAAACGTTCAGAATCTCTTTTCCCTGAAAATCACATATTTCAACACAGTTCTATTTAAACGCCTTAACTACTTGCGCTGGCAACTGATTGCGGACCATAACGAGTGACCAAACCGAATACAATAATTCGTCTTCTTTTTGAATTCATCGGCATATCACTGGATAGAAATTATTAAGAAATGATGAATTTATTATTTGCTTTGCCTGGGTTATGTTTCAATATACTTGAAATTAGTATATTGAAATTGTTTTCTCGGTATTGGGAATATATTTTATCTTGATACGAATAGTAATATTCAGAAACGTTCAGAATCCCTTTTCTCTGAAAATCACATCTCTCAACACAGTTCTATTTAAACGTCTTAACCACTTGCCCTGGCAACTGATTGCGGACCATAACGAGTGACCAAACCGAATACAATAATTCGTCTTCTTTTTGAATTTCATCGGCATATCACTAGATAGAAATTACTGAGAAAGTGATAAATTTATTATTTGCTTTGCCTGGGTTATATTTCAATATACTTGAAATTAATATATTGAAATTGTTTTCTCAGTATTGGGAATATATTTTACCTTAATACGAATAGTAATATTTAGAAACGTTCAGAATCTCTTTTCCCTGAAAATCACATTTTTCAAC
>NW_025110165.1:85922-113167 GCF_011392965.1 Frieseomelitta varia | reverse complement strand
GGAATATATTTTACCTTAATACGAATAGTAATATTTAGAAACGTTCAGAATCTCTTTTCCCTGAAAATCACATTTTTCAACACAGTTCTATTTAAACGCCTTAACCACTTGCGCTGGCAAGCGATCTGCGGACCATAACGAGTGACCAAACTCGTATAATAATTCGTCGCTTTCTTTTATAACAACCCGCCGATATGATATCACTATAGATAGAAATTATTAAGAAGCAATCAATTTATTACTTTAGTTTGCCCAGGTTATACTTAAATATACATAAAACTGAGAAAGTATTGCAATTTCGAGGCGAAAAGATTCTGGACGTGCGTGGCACGTCGTTCCAGCGCAAGAGGTTAAGGAGGTTAACTCGTCTATCGAGGATGCCGTTGACTCGACGTTTCGTTACTCCTCTCGGGCAATTTGCGCGCGTCGAGCTCGTAGGTATATCGTGCAATTTTAAACAATTTGTAACCAAAAGCGCGATACAAGATTTCTTTCGGATTCTTATGGAACGTGGCAGCGAAAGTAAATCGCTGTGTTTGCATTTCGTTTGGTAACGAACAAATGATACGATTTTTCGCCGATACTCGCGTGACTCGCGTGACAATAATGGCAATCGTAACAACACGGCGAAGGAGTTCGATAATGAAGAGTCCATTAATGAGCTGAACGCGAAGACAAGAAGAACGAGACAAAGAAAGAGAGAAAATGGTGAGACAGTTTGACGAGGCGAGCCTGTGTTGCGCGAGTCGTAGCAGGCACTAACTAACTTTAACCAGTCGCAACGGCTCGGTAATTGTCGCAAATTGACCAGCGGGACCCCAAACGTGGAACGGCAGGATCGTCGTCGCAGCCATGCCTCGTCAATGCATGGAGTAAATCACGCGCGAGAATCTCAACAAACACGAAACGCGCTTCTTTTTCTCCCGCAAATGCGGAAACGAACACGAACCGTGCAGTGGTAAAGATAAACGACGACAACACGCGCGAGTTTTCCTTCTCGACGAAGAAATTTGAATTTCCCGCCGTTGGTACTTTGCAAACAGGCGATCAGCTGATTTCACATATTCGTGTGTGTGTATATATATATATATATATATATATATATATATATATATATATATATATATTTATACATATATTTCCAATATATATATATATATATATTTCCAAAGACGAAAATCCCCGACCGATTGGGATCAATTTGTCTTCGTCGACCATTAATTCCACGACTTCGTAGCGGAGCTTCGATTAACCCTCTCTGTCTTCGTTTCGGAGTTTCAAACGAATCAATTTCGATTCGATCCTTTCGTGCCTCTTCTCCAACTTCCGACACGTTTACTTTCGTCTAACGACGTTACTCTTAGAGTAAGAAATATTTCAAGATTATCCGAAATAAGTTCCTCAATTCTTAGAATAACGGCGCTTGCTCCAATTGAAAAAAATCTCGCGTCATTTCTTAGAATTAAAAAAAATCGAAGAACTCCAACGGATCAAAGAACCAAGATAAATTTTTATGCACATACTAGAAACTGTTTCCTTCCAACAATACACGATGATGGATTAACCACTTGCGCTGGCAGCTAATTGCGGACCATAACGAGTGACCGAACCGTATACAATAAATCGTCTTCTTTTTGAATTCATCGGTATGTCACTGGATAGAAATTACTGAGAAGTAACAAATTTATTATTTGTTTCGCACAAGTTACACTTAAATATACTTAAAACTGGATAAACATTGCAATTTTCGGAACAAAAGAAATTCTCGTCAATCCAGCGCAATGGGTTAAGGCTTCTTTAACCACTGACTGCGGACCATAACGAGTGACCAAAACCGTATACAATAATTCGTCGCTATATTTCTGTACTCGTCGGTACGATAGAAATGATTGAGAAGCAATAAATTTATTATCTATTTTGCCAAATTTTATTATTTATTTTGGGCCATACTTAAATGTAACTTGAAACCGCGAGAATATTGCAACTTTGAGGCAAAAAAACTCTCGACGTGGGTGGCGCAAGAGGTTAAATATATTCCAATCGACAGTCGTTCCTAAAGATAACATGAAATCTGACGTACGATTGAGGAATGACGATTCATCGTCATCTACTTTTTTCGAAGGAAAATTCCTACAGCCACAAATCCTACAGCCTTTCGGATCGTTTGGTCGACGAGGTCAACGAATTCGAGTTAACGAGAAGCCGGTGATCTGGACGAGACTTGGACAGAACCGCTCGGATCTCGCGAGGTTCGCGAATTGACTTGCATAACCGGCACGTAGCAGCGCGATAAAAAAACGCGGCTTCGTGCTGCGGGGCTTATTTTTAGTTAGGGCCGTACGTTGGGTCGTTCGTCTTCGACTGTTTCGAGCTTGGCGAGCGAGATGAATTCTGCCGAGTCGCTCAAGTAGGAAAATAAACGGCGCGACCTCGCGAGCGCGGTGACGCCTCGTGATCGTGGCAAGGTGTTCGACCCGCGAGTTTTCAGCCCTCCCCTCCCCCAATTTTCTTTTCTCTTCTCTTCTCTTACCGGACACTCGTCACAAGACAAGTAGAGTATCATAATAAATAAAAACACGCTTCTACGTTTCATTCGGTTTTCGTGTGTACGGACTGAACATAATCATAACTTATAAATTCAGCTGTTTTTTTTTATTTTAAGTTACCTGATTGAACGACAGGAGGATCTCGACGATTAATTATCGTCATGTATTCTTAGATTGTTTTAATACGTTCGATACGACTTTTTGTTTATTCTGTTTCTTTCTCCGACACTGCACTAGCTGCCACCATGTTTTGTAACAAAAAGAGGTATTCGACGTGTCAAAGCGAAAATATGTAACGATAATTAATTGTCGAGGAGAAGCTGAATTTATAGGTTATGAAAACGCGTGGCCGCTGACGCACGCGCGAAAAGAGGTTATTTCTGTAAATAGAAATTTGACAAAGTGACAAAATTTGAACAGAAACTTGTCGCAAACGTGACAAATCTTCGTTCGAAAAATTGAATCAAATGTGTACTAGCCAGTGACTAGCCGGGAAAATCGTTTGATCAAGAGAAATCCGGAGTCAAGAGAAAAGAGGGGCGAACAAGTGAAATTCGCGTGGCTGAATTTCATTTTTCAAAGAACGACTCGTGCAAAGGAGACAACATCTCTTATTAACCTCTTGCGCTGGCAACTGATTGCGGACCATAACGAGTGACCAACACCGTATACAATGATTCGTCGCTTTTTTTTTGAACTTGTCGGTATGATATCACTGGAGAGAAATCATTGAGAAGTAATAAATTTATTATTTTGCCTGAGTTATACTTAAATATTATATATTAAAGTATAACATACATAATACTTAAGTAGTAATAATATTTAAGTAATATATAATTATTATATGTTAATATAAATATTATATTATACTTAAGACTGAGAAAATATTGCAATTTTGGGACAAAAGATTCTCGACGTGCGTTAAGGCTTCTTTAACCACTTGCGCTGGCAACTGGTTCGCGGACCATAACGAGCGACCGAACCGTATACAAATAATTCGTCGCTTTCTCTTACTTTTGAACTCGTCGATACGATATCATCGGATAGAAATTATTAAGAAGCAATAAACTTATCATTCGTTTTGCCTGGGTCACGTTTAAATATACTTAAAACTGAGAAAATGTTGCAATTTCGGACAAAAAAAAAAAAAAATTCCAGCGCGAGTGGTTAACGAGAGTGGTTCGCTCGTCGTGATATTAAACGGTTTCACTTTTTAACTTCTGATAACAATTTCCTGACAATCCACGACTGGATTTCGTTCGATCTCAAGAGAGAGAGAGAGAGAGAGAGAGAGAGAGACTCGCGGTCCGCACGTTCGAACGGAGAAACGGCGAATGATCACGCGAACCGCGGAGAGAGATCCAACACGCAGGAAAAAGAGACAGAGAGTAGGCTAGGTTGAGTTAGGTTAGCAAGTTAAATATGCGGCCGGTATTGTTAAAAATAGAGTGACGGCCGACCGCCGGGTTACTTGTGCAATCGAGCACGTGGGATCAGCCCCCTCTTCTCTTCCACGTCCCCACCACCCTGCTGCTGTTTCTCGATTCCTCTGATCCTCTCCGTGGAAAATTTGTCACCCATGCATCAACCCCCTCTCCCCCACGGACACTCCTGTACGATTTCTTTGCGACATGTGCGTGCGTGCGTGCGTGCGTGCGTTGCTTCGTAGGGGGCAAGAAGAGAAAATCAGTCAGAGAGCAAGCAAGACGAAGGAGGAGGATGTTTTGCTCTGGCAACGAATTTGGCACCGATCGAACGCGACACGCGTTCCTCGCCGCGGCCTTTGCCTCGTTCGCGCCCCACGTCTTTGAGAAAAAAAGAGGAGGGAGGGGAGGTCTTCGCTTTGGCATCGATCAAAAGAATCGTTTCGACGATGTGCTAAGTGACCGAACGCGCGCGGAGAGGGCGAATCGTCCAGTGAGAAGATCAGACTCTCAGAAACGAAGAAAGTCGTCGGGATTTTGGTTTTTTCAAACGAAACACAGATACACAGAGAGGAATTACCGAGAGAGGAAGAATTCGAGAGATAACAACGAGAATTTCAACGCACCGAGTAGTATAGTATAGACGGAAGTATGCTCGTTTGACGTCGATTGAAAGTAAAACGAAGTGTCAGACCGAGGGTTGCGCCCTTGACGCGGAAACGCGGCACGCGCAAATAACGCGCGTTACTCGTCAACACCGGACAGGCGAGGAGGATTTTGGCTGGGGTACAAACGAACGAGCCTCCGAGCGAGTTGGACGCGCGCGGCGCAGGAATCGCGTCCGTGTTAAAGAGATGAAGAAACGTAAACGCGTACACGTTTGTCCGTATTTCGGAGGGAAAAACTCGTACGGAGAAACTGGCGCGCGCACACACACACGCGCACGCACACACGCACGCACACACACAGAGTGGAAAAGAAGCGAGCAGCCAGTGTCCGGTTTCGCGGAGCGGGAAGAAATTGCGTCCCGGTCCGCGTGTGTGTACGTACCACGTACCGCGTTATGTTTGCCAGTGGTTTGTTCGTTCGAGCAACGACAGAGCGGTTATGTAACGAACCAAAGCGACGATCGACGCTCGTAACCTACCATCTAGCTACCTACCCCTGCGCCTCTGAAAATTGATCGATCGTGCGATCCGCGAGCGTCGTTCTTTCTCTATCTAACTCTCTCTCTCTCTCGACGGTCTCTTTCGTTCTACCGTTCGAACGAAAATGGACAGAAACGAACGGGGCGCCGTGAATAAGTAACGACGCCCGTCGTTCGTGCAGTTTGTCACGTTGGTGGCTTGACATTTCGCGCGGTTTCATTCTTAGAAAACCTATTCGCGATTTCCTGTCCGCGGACTTGGTTCGATACCTCACGTCAGCTGCGGCAGAGGCCTGTATAGATATATATTCGAGGGATCCTCCTGTTGACACGTCTCTCGATCGGAATCAAACAGCGTCTACATCTCGATTTCCGAACCTCGTCGTACCACGGACCTTTCCACCTGGCGACAAATTTCTGTCGCGTCGTAGGCGAAGAAGGGGGGGGGGGGGCGGTCGGAGGGGGGAGGGGAAGTTGGGAAAATAGAAGAGGATATATCTGCTGTGGCGATCTCGCGGCGCGACTGTTCCGGCAAAAAAATGGTCGGTTGTGTCTAAACAACGCGCGATTGGCACTGGCACACTGACACTAGCGGCAGAAGCGTTGCACTCGCACTGGCGAGCCGTGGATCGTCGTCGCCTGGTCGTCCGCGAAGATCGCGCTCGCTGCAACGCATCGGCACGGCCTCGCCGTCACGATGCCCCCGCGTCACACCGCCACGCCTCGCCCCGCCGCGCCTCGCCACGCCACGCCACGCCGCGCCTCGCCTCGCCTCGCCCCGCCGCACCTCGTCCCCTCCCTCCAACACGCGCTGCTTCCTCTCATTCACCCGTTCGATTTTCGAGTCGCGATTTCTGCTCGTTCGATTCCGCTCGTTACTGTGGACGGACGATGACGCCCGAACCAGCCAATTGCACGCGATTCTGCCTTGTCACTCGATAGTTTTCTCCTTCCCTTTCTCTTCTTTCTTCTCTCTCTCTCTCTTTCTCTTGCTCTTGCTCTCTTTTTATCGTGGTGTGTCTCGATCGTACGACGCGGTGTCGTGCGCGATATCTGACCGATAACAGCCAGACGAGCAAATTATCGTTGATCGATTTATACGAGGTACGCGCACCGACGGAACGTTGATTAATTGGCAAGGATCAATCGAACGAAGAGCCTAAGCTCTTCTTACCGAGTGGCCGGTAAAATTACCAGACACGCGCGATGCCGTGCGAGAACTAAGTAAATCTCTCGCTTCGCAAAAAAAAAAAAAAAGAAAAAAAAAAATCGAAACTCAAGGTGAGTCACCTCTTTGCTTCTTTGTTTCGGCGTGTTTGTCGTTCGAAACTTCGTCGAACGAACCCGATTCTGTTAACCTGTTGCGCTGGAATGCCACGCACGTCGAGAATATTCTCTCCCAAAATTTGCAATACTTTCTCAGTTTCAAGTATATTTACGTACAACCCGGGCGGAACAAATAATAAATTTATTGCTTCTCAATCATTTCTATCCAGTGATATCATCACCGACGAAAGAAAATATCATACCTTCAAAAAGAAAAAAGAAAGCGAATTGTATACGCGGTTTTGGTCACTCGTTATGGTCCGCAATCAGTTTCAGAGAAGCGGTTTCCAAAGATAGAAAAAAAAAACCTTCGCCGCTGGAAAGAGTTAGGCCCGATCTCGTGAATATTCATGACCCGCGTTACCGAACGCAGGTAAAAACATCGGGTTGCCGGGTATCGTAAGACGTGACGTCGGTTCGAAGCGACACGAAAAAAAAAAAAAAAAGAAGAAGAGGGAGAAACTCCGACAGAAGAAATGCCAAAGCGTTACGCGAGTGTTCGGTCGCGTTTTGCGGAAACGGCGATTCCGTGTTGTCGTGAAATTTCATGCTGTGGGGGGAGGGGGGGAGGGGCGGTCGCGTGAGGTTTTGCGCGCATTTCCGGGAAATTGCCAAACGCGATCGAACGCACGATCCATGAAAGAGGAGGGGAAAAAAAAAGAAAAAACGAAAATAAACTCAATCACGTTCTAATCCACAAACTCGCGCCGATTTTTCTCTCTTCGCGCGTGTCGTGTTTTTACTCGCGTGGCGATCGATTCTCGAATGAAGTTGAAACATTATAATACTACCTCGTGATTTAACCTGAACGATGATGCTTCACGATCGTCGATCGATCCTCTGCCGATGCCTGTGCATCACTGGACGCGTATTGGATATAGGACGCACGATCGGTTCGGTTCGACTGCCGCGTTACACGCCGCGAAGAAAAAAAAGAAAAAAAGAAAAAAGTAAAAGAAGAAAACGAGGCTTTCTCTGATTGCGAGCGAGCACGAGGCGATTTAACTCGCGCCGCGGCACAACGCGCGCAACCGATTATCTGCCGGTTCGAAGATAAACCCACCATTACGAAATCTTTCGTGGGGGGAGAGGAAGACAGCCCGGTGGACTCAAAACCATCGGCCGCTGGTTCTTGCCCAACGACTATTATAATTGTTATGGCTGGATGTAAAATAGAAACGAACTACTCGGAGGAGGGAAACGGTGATAAATAAGTGGTGAGGAAAATAAATGAGAGAAAAATAGATAAAGCAGAGTGAGGCAGAAAGGGGAAGAAGTGTGACAAACACACGTGGGTTGTAAAATGGATGTAACAATCCAGACAGACAAGTAAGAAAACCGAGGGAAGAAGGAGAAGACGAAAATATACTTTGCAGGCTGCCCCCTCCCCCCTTTCACGAATTATTTCACGTGTGTTTCTTATCGTTTGAAATCTTCATCTGCGACAATTCGATCACTTTTTTTTTTTCTTTGTTCCAACGTGTTTTTCAATGCACGTTTTGTAAAAAAGCTCGGAGTGTCTGTAGTTTTATTGTTTGTTTTAATATTATTTTATATCCAAGCAACGTACAGTGTATGACAGTACACCACGTGTGATCTATTATAGATCTTATTCCGTGTTCTCGTTTTTTTTTTTTTTTTTTCACTTGGGATCTTTTCACGGGAAAGGTGAAGGCAAGAAAGTTCCTCGAATCCGAGGAGTCTAGCGGTTTTTCTGCCAGATAAGGCGTTATCTGCATTATCACCTATCACTTATCAGGGAATGCGTATTTTTAGAAAATCCCGAGTGTAGTTTTGTTAAATTTAAACGATGCAAGTTAACGATAATTAACGCTAGAACTAGCCGACAAGCAAAGCAGAAAATTTCCATCAGAGATGTCAAAGTAAAAGGAAATTTTGAAAATTAAAGTGAAGAAGGAAATGTTCGGGAAATTTTTGTAATACAATAGGGCAGGGTCTCTCAAAGTATTTAGTTAACTAAATCTCGGGGGTCGCGAAGGAATTTTAGCAAAGTTAAAAAATTAATATATTTGACTTTGTCTTTAATACATGGTGAAATTGTATATAGGAATAAATTTTCTTTACTAGTTTATATATATATATCTTTGTACCCAGGGTCACGAAAATAAAGGAGGTTGCCAAGTGGAAAAGTTTGAGAAGCCCTGCAACGGGGTACACTTACGTATTTTACGAAGGATCATTCAAAAATACACTGAAAAATCTCCAAAAACCTCTCCCACTGTTTTACATCTACAAAATATCCAACTCCAAGTAAAAATCATCAATTGGCCATTTTGACAATTTTATTTTTATCTGAGATTAGACCAAATATTAAGCGTGCCAGTGTCGAATAAAAAATCTACTTGCATGAAATAGATACAAAATCACAACACACGATTATTCTATCTTACTTCCAGCAAGTTACAAACAAAAAAAAAAAAAAGAAAAAAGAAGATGGCCAGAGGATCAAAAATTTTGTTTAACATTACAACGTTCAACGTGTTAACTACGTGTGACTTATTATAAATCCATATTCTGCATGGCTATCCTACGCTACTATTCTCTCTGCCGTTCTATTCTACTTTTTTGTCACGGCGCTCGGGACATCTACGCAGGCCACGGGTGGATCTTTTCGTGGGAAAGGCGAACGCGCAAGGAAGTTGAACCCCTCCCGAGATCAAATTAATCCCAACGGAAAGGAGGTGGGGATCGAGATAAAGGCCTGCGGCCCTTTTATATAACCGTTTACGGAGGTCGATAGTCGATAGAGGGAAAACCGGGCGTGTGTTCCAGCAGGGAAAACGAGCCAGGTCTCCCCGAGCTAGGTCTCCGTTTCGATAGCCTCCTCTCTCCGTTGACAAAGGGAGTTTACCCTCTCTGGCTTCGTACCCCGGATTCTAATATCAGAAATTCGATTCGCCGCGATTCGTCGCGCTCTCCACCCAACGTGCTCGACAAACGCGTGCATCACTCCATCGATACCATAGCCTGCGTCAACTTTTGCAATAAGTGCAACTTTATCTTGTCGATAATGTCGTGTATTATGCAATTGATGCGATGACGATAAGCAGACACCGAAATTCATCGTCCTCTCCGTTTCTTCTGCGTTGAGCTCGACTTCCGTCGAGAAGAACTCGCGAAATAAATAAATCGTCCGATTCTTAGTTGAGTGTTAATCAAGAGAACCATCTACGTAATAATATTGAAAAATTCGCAAGAGGTGTCTTTAAGGTGTTGAACAGCGAATATGCTATTTCCTCGTGATGAAATAAATAAATAAATCGTCTGATTCCTAGTTGAGCGTTAACCGAGAGTACTACGTGACGAAATGGAAAAATTCACGAAAAACAACTCTCTAGACGTTGGTCAATTCAAGTTAAGTAAGTTTCAAGCTGTAATAAATTACAGATATTACTTTTTCGAAACACCAATACGATTATTATTTACGACACTCCTTGCGATAAAACTTATAAAAGTAATTTATTACCTTGGAAACTAGGACGCATCACGCGTTTAGATAACGAAATTGAAAAAAGGGAAAAGAAACTCGTGAAAAGGTGAAGTCGTTTGATAGAATACACCGAGGTTGGAAATGTTACGTTTTCTCCCTGACTCGCGTTAATCCCTTGCGCTGGAATGACGTCGAGAACTTTTTGTCCCAAACTGCAACATTTTCTCAGTTTAGTATATTTAAATGTAACCCAGGCAAAACAAATGATAAATTTATTGCTTCTGTAATATCTTTAATAATTTCTATAATTCTATAATATCTTTAATAATTTCTATAATTCTATAATATCTTTAATAATTTCTATAATTTTATAATATCTTTAATAATTTGTATAATTTTATAATATCTTTAATAATTTGTATAATTTTACAATATCTTTAATAATTTCTATAATTCTATAATATCTTTAATAGTTTCTATAATTTTATATCTTTAATAATTTCTATAATTTTATAATATCTTTAATAATTTCTGTAATTCTATAATATCTTTAATAGTTTCTATAATTCTATAGTACCTTTAATAATTTCTATAATTCTATAATATCTTTAATAATTTCTATAATTCTATAATATCTTTAATAATTTGTATAATTTTATAATATCTTTAATAATTTCTATAATTCTATAATATCTTTAATAATTTTTTATAATTTTATAATATCTTTAATAATTTCTATAATTCTATAATATCTTTAATAATTTCTATCGACGAGTTCAAAAAGAAAAAGAAAGCGACGATATTATTGTATACGGTTTTTGTCACTCGTTATGGTCCGCGAACCAGTTGCCAGCGCAACGGTTTAAGAAAAGAGAAGTAACCAATTTTAGTATTTCGGGGATGAACTGCATATCTGGAAATCGGAAAATAATAAATCGTTGGAGTCAGTTGTTGTTCGACAAAGCGCAACGAGATTGCAATTTCGTTATTTTCTCTTCGATTCACCTCGCGATTCTACGATTTTACGTTCGTAAACAGAACTTGCTGTCGAAAAATAACTGATTCGATACTTCAAAAATCGTCCGGAATGAAATGAAATCGAATGGGAAAAAGGAAAAAATTCGTAAAAGACGAAATTGTTTGGATGGAACGTAACGAAGATAACAAACATCAGCGATTTCCCCACGAGGGAATTGTCTCGCAGTTATTTTGCCAACAGTTATTTTCTCTTTGATTCACCTGGCTTCACCTGTGGCAACTGTGTTTCGCGACAGTTGAAAGGAATTTGTTCACTTGAGAGACTCGTTCGAAAGAATCGTATTACTCCAGAAGTAAAATAGGAATCACGTGTAATGGAACTTGATGAAAAAAACGACCAGTTGATCAGTGATCCACATTTTAAAAGAGTCGTGTATTTTGCAACCCATTAGAGGGGACCCCTTTGGAAAAATACTTTATAATGGCACTCTCCCCCGGCACCGGTTGTCTCGTATATCGCCGGCCAACATAAAAATATCCAGCCGGCGTGCAAACGTGCTTTTCAAACGAGGACGTCGAACTCGCTCGCTGGGGTTCGTGGTCGACACGTGCAACTCGCGATCGCGAGTATATAATATCCGAAACGCGCGCGATTATCAACAACAAGCGAGCCGATTGCAAGGACCAAGGTGTCGTCAAATCCTTAAAAGAGTTTCTTGAACGAAACGACGAATTCGACGGGCGTTTAATTTAGCTGAAAGGTGAAATTCACGAAACCACGATGAAGACACTCGCGAATGACGACGCGTTGTTTCGTAAACGTGTAGAGAAATCTACAGAATAAAGAGAGAGAGAGAGAGAAAAAGCAACGTGAAGAGATGTCTAATTACTGAGAATGAAATTGACAAGCTTCACGGATCGTTGACAGACTGGATAGATCGTTGATCATGATCAAAGAGTAAATTGATCGCCATCAAAAGACTCGTTTCACGTGTCAGTGAAAAAAGTATTACGCAAGCGGTAACAAAATAAGCAGCGAAACAACTTGTAAAACTCACGATCTGTACACATCACTGTGAATTATGATAATTGTGGGTAACTGAGAATATTAAACGTTTGTTTCTCAGCTGCTTCTGACGAGCAGGAAATTGACGATCGTCACGTTGCCAGTGTACACGATATACGTACGTATATATTATAGATACGTGTTTCGCCTGATAACGAGCCAACCGAACTATACCTTGCGCTACAACGAAATTTCGCCCTATTTAGCGTTTCGATGAATTTATAATGAAGCAACCCGAAAATAAAAGCGGCGGAGAGCGTTGTGTACGGTTTGTATTTATAGCGGACAATGAGGGCCTCCTCTGGAGCCTGACGATAAACTATTCAGTTTTACGATGGCTGTAAAATTCGTGGAAGCTCGACAGCGGACATTTCAGTTAAAAATATTTAGCGTATTTGCGCAATCTGGTTTTTAAAACCGTTTCGAACTGTTTCAAGTCGATCTCTCCAGCTGAAAGCTTGATGCTACTTGAGCTTAACCTCTTGCGCTGGCAACCGATTGCGGACCGTAACGAGTGACCGAACCGTATACAACAATTTGTCGCTTTCTTTTTGAACTCGTCGTAATATCACTGGACAGAAATTATTGAGAAGCAATAAATTTATTATTTGTTTTGCCCGAGCTACACTTAAATATACTTAAAACTGGGAAAATATTGCAATTTTGGAACAAAATATTCTCGAGCGCAAGAGGTTAGGATTAACCGCTTGCGGACCGTAACGAGTGACCGAACCGTATACAACAATTCGCCTTCTTTTCGAATTCGTCGGTACATCACTATGTGATCGGTACATGAAATTACTAAGATGTAATAAATTTATCATTCACTTTGCCTGATTTATGTTTCAATGTACTTAAAACTGAGAAATTATTGCAACGTTGGGCCAAATATTCTTGACGTGCGTGGCGGAAGAGATTAAACGACGTTTTCTAGTAAACAGAACAATGCGACAGGATTTGCACACAAGGATGATTTATTCGATCCTCTTCCGAAAGAAGATGAATTAATGGCACCTTTTTCCCCCATTTTCTCCGCGAGAGTCTAATCTAAACTCTAAACAGCGCAGAGTTCAGGCAGCGAACTCGGTCGGTAAACAGGCGACACGGCTTTACCACCACGGTTTCACATTCTAAATCGAGTTTAAACGAGAACCTTCCCCCTCGGATCGTGGCCCTGCGCGATCATCGAGATTTTTTTTCAATCTCGTGCCGGTTGTTAATATACGCGATACTTTCGTCACCGTGGGATCAAAACCGAGCCACGAATTGGACAAATATCAATAGCTCTCTGTCAGCCAGCGTTAATTTATTTCGGTGTGCTTTGGCCTTGCTCTCGATCCGCCTATCAATCGAGCCGCTTTCTCGCACCTCTTTTTTCAATCCGTTTCTTCTGCAGGCTCTGTCACTATGCCTCCAACACTGCGGCGCGGTGGTCGTACGACTCTCAGCTCGATTTCATTCTCGTTTCATCCAATTCACACCCACAGAACTGTTTGAAGTTCCAACAACCAAGAGAGCACGTGCGAACTTTTTCTTTTTACGACCACTGCGACGTTTTTGCTTCCACGATACCGATATCTTCCTCGAATCCCCGAGGATCACTGACGACAAACGTCTCGACAGCGAATCTCCGGATCGTTCGAGCTGCGTCCCCCTCCCTTTCATCAGCCGAACATCCGATCGTTCGATCTAACGATCTAGTTGCAAGTTCTCAAGCACACGCGAATTCCCCCCTCCTCGCGTATGGCACGCGGCCGTAATCGGTCACTCGCTGAAATGTGTGTCACGCGGCGCTAGCTAATCCGCGGAGGAGATATTTCGCTGTTGATCACTCGCGTCATCGGCTTCCGTCAGCGCCTCCTCGCCACCATCTTTGTAAATCTCCAAGTAAAAACTCGAGTATGCTGGTGTGTACATACGTACGTGTGCAGAGGCTGTGAATGAATTTATTTCGGTCCCGTAGCATGTGGTTGTTGCGTTTGTTTTAGACGTGTGCCGTGTTACGTAAGATCGTGTGTATGTGGAGAAACGATGTACGCGGATTCTTCTTTCGAATCTCGAATGGTGTGAAAACGCGCCGTTTTTATTTGCACGCTCGACGAACGAGAGAACGTTCGTGTGTGTGTTGTGTGTCGAACCTATTCTCTTCTCCCTCCGAGAGAATCGAGAATTCTACCAGTTCATGTCGGATTGTGTAATAAGTTCGTTCAAATTAACGAGCTTCAATTATTCTCTGCAAATGAATCGAATAACTTTTTGAAATCTCGTTATCTTTTTCTTTTTTTTTTTTATCAAAGAATTTTTATCGGAGAATACATAATACGTGTGTTTACACGTTCCTCGAATTGTGTAATCATCATTAGTAAATCTTCCTTCTGTCTTCTAAAATGATTGAGTGAACATTTCGATAAACTTACAATAGATCGTTCATCGATCCACCAATAATACCAATAATAAATAGTTCATTTCAAATACTTTGAATATCTGAATATTGAACATGTTGAATATTTCGATTATTTTAGGAATATTGTAAACATATTATACTTTCAATTTCATGTTACACTTGAAGTACAAGTGTAATTTATCCATACCGTACGTTCCTTTATTCATCGTGGATTCATCGTCACCAGGCCGATTTTTTTTTCTATAATAAATACTCTCAATATCCTCGAACGATATTCGCACCAACAGGCGAACGAATTTGTTATACAATCTAACAATTTGTTGAACAGAGACGAACTGGCAGACAGTGACACTATCGTCCACACCGAATTTTCTATAAATAAATACTTTCAATAACTTCCTTGAAAATGAAACGCATCAACAAGCGAACTAATTATAATAATAATATTATTATTACAATCTAAATATTATAAATCTAACAATTTGACAGACAGAAACGAAACGCTTCTTTTCGCTAACTCTTCGATTTCCGTATCGAAGATGGAATAGTGAAATCTGTGAAAGAGGATTCGTTATCGTTTGATACTGATAAAATAGGAGCATAGTTACGTTTATCGTCACGCTTACTTGAACGTAACGCCGAATCGATTCTCAACTTCGCGATATTTTTTATTTCTTCCTCCAACTTTCAGGGAATGCGATAGATAAGTCGTGATTCGTAATCGCCGTGACGTCGACATTTTTTCGAGTAAATCGCAAAAAATTTACAATAGTCGAATTAAAAATTGCATCCATCGTGATAAGCTAAAGATTTGTAACACGAAAGCATACGCGTTTTTCTACTGACTCAAAAGACATAGTTTCGCACGACAAGTGGAGGAGGCGGAGACTTGTTTAAAGTACACGAAAGTAAAAGAAATTTCTTTAAATCGCAATTGACTTATTTAATTATAGAAATTTATTTGATAAGAAATATAGAAATTTATTTAATAAGAAATATAGAAATTTCTTTAAATCGCAATTGACTTATTTAATTATAGAAATTTATTTAATAAGAAATATAGAAATTTATTTGATAAGAAATATAGAAATTTATTTGATAAGAAATATAGAAATCTATTTAATAAGAAACATAGAAATTTATTTAATAAGAAATATAGAAATTTCTTTAAATCGCAACTGACTTATTTAATTATAGAAATTTATTTGATAAGAAATATAGAAATTTATTTAACAAGAAATATAGAAATCTATTTAATAAGAAATATAGAAATCTATTTAATAAGAAATATAGAAATTTATTTAATAAGAAATATAGAAATTTCTTTAAATCGCAATTGACTTATTCAATTATAGAAATTTATCTAATAAGAAATAAACAAATTTATTTCAATCGCCAATTATTTAAGCGAGGCAATCTCTCTCGTTATTTTTAACATCAGAAAAATAACAAATAATACTTCTCACGAAATTCAAATGAAAATCAATTGGTTAGAAGAATTCATATAAATTTTATTTAAAAAAAAAAACAAACATCTTCGCGGAAGACAAGTTGATCAAAAGATTTATATCAATTTTATTAAAAAAAAAAAAAAAAAAAAAAAAAAAACTGTTCATTTAATTCTAACTTTTTGGCTTCTACATTTTGAATAACGCGTTACAACGTAGAAGCCGTGTTATCCGAGGCAAAGGACGAGGCACGTTGGAAACGCGAGCGAGACGAGTGACCATCATTTGCCAGCAACGTGCACGAATCGTGCGTCTCGGCGGCGAGTGCCGATTTCTCACAATCACAGATAAGGAACCGATGGAAATTTACCAGATACGGCAGGATACGATCGAACTGTTCAATTCCTATTCCCTCTTCGTTTACACGAAAACACGTGTCACTGGATCGCGCAACAGCAGTTTCTCTTTTTCGATTGTTCGGAGCGAAAAGAAAAAAAAAGAAAGAAAGAAAAATAGTTCACTGCAGTTCAGTAATAGATATCGATCGATATAAGGTGGATCGGATCTATCCAACCCCAAGCCACTCCTGTCTCGTCGCTGAAAACGATTCTTATGCAATCGAGCCAGCGTGCTAGCACAGTCAAGGTTGCCCGCGTGACGCGCCGTGCGATTCTCGCCTCTCGCGCCCGCGAAAACCGAACAACGTCTGTCTCTTTGCGAAGCTCGCTTCTCAGCCGACGATCGAGCCAAGCCGAGTGCAAACAGATCTATAAGCCAGGAGTTGTTACTTCGAACGAGAAGGATTTCAATGCAAGAAGAAACTCAATTTGAACTGGCAGGCTCGGAGAGTCACTGCTGTTACGAGAGTTGAACTTTACAAGGAGAGGTCACAGGCGTCGATTTTTTTAATGAAATTTGGCGTGTCAATTCTAATGTAAAAATAATTTATCTATGTCCAAGCATTTCCGTCTCATACTCATTATTTACAGAGATATTCAATGTTTTGATGTTCTACAGGTATACTCCAGAGATATACTTCTTTTCTTAAATTTGCAAGCAATAATGCAGTAGTGTAGCTGATAGTATAGTGGATTCATATCCACTATACTATATTCCAGGGGAAGAATATTTTTGTATTATCTCTCTACTTTTGTTTTCCTTTTGTTTTTCTTTCAATTTTTCTTGTCTTTTAATGTAGAATACTGTGTTTTACATTTTCACAATATCCCTGTTTATTGTTAATTTCTTCTTCGATCACAGCTGTACACACTTCTTCTTTTCCTAAGGTTGGAGGGTAGTGATGTAGTAGCGAAGCTGTAGTAGCGTAATGTATCATCATAGAATTTAAACTAACTCTAAGATAGTCCACGTTAAAACATTTCTAATACAATATTACAGACAGTTATAATTGTACAGTGGAGTACAACAATTTTATAGTCTTGTAATATTTAATGAACATAACCAATAATTAATATAAAATTACAGACAGTTATATAATTATACAGTGGAGTACAACAATTTTATAGCCCTGTAATATTTAATGAACATAACCAATAATTAATATAAAATTACATTATATATAAGAATAGCGCGCCCACCCCTCTTCCACCCGTTCCCATCACCAAATATTATTGTACAATCCCGTGCCTTATTGTATAAAAATAATAATAAAAATAAAAAAAAACACAACCCTCATAGTTAAGGCAAAAATTAACGATTGTTTACTGTTAATGTAGCAATAAGTGCAATGTAGCAAATTTCTATCTCAAGATTGCCTGGAGCCTTTAATCTAAGAACACTTCAAACCGATAAGCTTTTACTCGTTATGCCTTTGTAAATATGTAAATACTGTATATACTGGCACAAAATAAACGTCTATTAATAATAAAAAAAAAAAAAAAAAGTGTAATGTATTCCATACACGGAAGTTTTTGGGTTCGAATCCTCCCACAGAGGAACTTTTTTTTATATTATCTCTATTTTTTTCTTTCTTTTTTTTTAATGTAGAATACTGTGTTTTATATTTTTATAATGTCCCTAGTTGTATCGCTATTATTAGAATTTTATAATGTCCCTATTATAGAATGCTATGGAAATTTTACAAAATAATCATGAACTTTCGAACGTAGGGAAGACGCTATCGAAATTCATTCATTGATTCATAATCAATTATCTACACCAGTTTTCAATGCAATGGTTAAATATTTCTGGTGCGCAACGAAATTAATATCTCATAAATCCGTATTTTTCAATGTAAACTAAGTGTGATTTCCAGACGATGTAAGAAATGCAAAGTGTTCGTGTAATGACATGTATACATAATTTATAAAATGTATTCATACTGCCAGGTATACTTGTCTTTCTTGCTTTTACACTTATCATCCTAGACATTGTAATGTCCTTTTGCAAAATATTAATTATTAAAAATTGTAATGCTCATGACGTTGTATCTTATATTGAAATTTTCTGTGATATTTTATAATAAATTAACAATTAGGGATAGTATGAAAATGTAAAACACAGTATTCTACATTAAAAGACAAGAAAACTTAAAAGAAAAAGAAGGGAAAACAAAAGTAGAGACACTACACTCTACAGCCTGCAAATTTAAGAAAAGAAGTATATCATTGGAGTATATCTGTAGAAGATTAAAACATTAAATATCTCTGTAAATAATGATGGAAGTGCTCGGACATGGCCAAATTATATTTGCTTTAGAATCGACAGACCAAATTTCATTAAAATCGACGACCCAACAGCTGTGATTTCTTGTTAGCTTTAACCCAGAGTAAAAATGCTTGAAAACGATAGACTCGTTGGTCCATCGTCGGTATATTTATGCAAATGTATTCTTTTTCTTTTTGAATACTTTGTACATTCTTGCGTACACTGTCACGTGTATTTTTGCATCTCTGATGCGTGTCTCGCCAGATGCACGAAAGTTCACCAAGCCTATTCATTGGCGTACAATCGGAACTAGAAGTTGCACTGATTCTTTTGGTGTTTCTCGTTTGGTATTCAAAATTTAAGAGACTTTCTAAAATTGTTTAAGAAACCTTCTGAAAGAATATATTCTGAAACAGAATCGCCCCGAGCTTATTCGTACATATGCGTGTACGATCTTACTTCGATCGAGAGGTAGAAAGAGAGCCAGATAAAAATTCAATTGCCCAATTTTTGCTCGCGAAAAGCACGTGACGAAAATATGATCGGCTCGCCATGTGTGCGATACGCGTATCTACGTCGCTGGTTACCGTGTAAATGTTATCTACACGCGTTGCATAACGCGTGTGCGTATTGTTAGCTTCCTATTTGAAAGCGGTGAGCGTCGATGATATAAGAGATGAGGAAGAGAGAAAGAGAGTGCCTCGAGATGGAAAAGATGCGAGCTTGTTCCTCGACTCGACAGACGAGAAAACTGAAAAAAAAGATGATAAGGGAAAAATGAGAGAGAAAAGTGGTTACGTTGTTTTCGAGCGATATCGCGATCCGGAGAAGTCATAATCGCGCAATCGAGTCGAGATCGCAACACGCGACAATAACATCCTCTTAATTTCTCGAAAATTGGAAAATAAAATGACAAGTAATAAATAATAAATAATATAATAAATAAATTATAATGATACAATAAATATTCATATAAATAATATAAATAATAACAAATAATAAATTATGATGATACAATATAATTTATTATTATTTATATAAATAATATAAATAATAACAAATAATAAATTATAATAATACAATATAATTTATTATTATTTATATATTAATAATAACATAACATTAATAATATAAATAATAACAAATGATAAATTATAACAATACGATATAATTTATATAAGTAATATAAATAATAAGAGTGTATAATAATAAATAATAATAATAAATAATATAAAATGAGAGACGTTGTTTTGGACGATATTGCAATCACAGTCGCGATTCATAGAGGTCATAATCGCAATACAGTAACCGGACAAGAAAATTAAAAAAGAAAAGTGCGATAAAATTAAAAGAGAAAATGTTGTTCTGGACGATCCAGAGATGATCGAGCCGAGATCACAATATAATTGTCGCGCGACAAATGCTGTTCCTCGACTGGCAGAGAAGAAGATTGAAAAATAAACTGACAAAGGAAAAACGAGCGTGGTTACATTCTTTCGGAGGATATCGCGCAAATAATTGAGTCGAGATTACAACGCAGTGGCTGACAGACGAGAGAATTGAAGAATAAAACTGACAAAGAAAAAAAGGAAAAGCAGTGACGTTGTCTTGAACGCGTGAAAGAGGTCGTAATCGCGTAATCGAATCAAGATCACGGCATAGTTGTCGCGCGACGACAGCATCGCCGACTGTTTTACGACTAATAGAGGAGAAAATTGAAAAAATAAAGTGACGAGAGAGAGAGAGAGAGAGAGAGAGAGAGAGAGAGAGAGAGAGAGAGAGAGCGTGGTGACGTTCCAAGCGTGATAGCAATTGCGAACCGATCAACCGTAATCGCGTAAATCGGGTCGAGATCACGACAGCATAGTTGTCGCGCGATGAGAGGCGCGCTTATTATTCTAAAACGTGACACGGGGTCATCGTGTTTCTGACGTTCGACGTTCCCCCTCTCTTCTTCAGCCCATAATAATTGAAACTAGCACTACTACCGACTACTTCTAATACACGACTAAATATACCAGTGCAGAGTTGATTAGAACTACAAGCAGAGTATTATTAACGATAATAAATAACTGTATCTGGAGAAAGGATTTCTACAATTGAGAAATATATCATCTATTAATATACATATATATAATTAATTATATTATTATGTTATTATTGTTATTAATATATATATATATATATATATATACATATTATCTATGTTAGGAAAGAGATTAATTTTTAAGAATTTACGGACTATGAATCGCAGGCTACGCGAGAGAAAGAATTTCTAATTTTTCTTTTTTTCAATTTTAACCTCTTGACGCACGTCGAGAATTTTTTGTTCCAAATTGCAACATTTTCTTAGTTCTAAGTATATTTAAACGTAACCCAGGCGAAACGAATGATAAATTTATTACTTCTTATAATAATTAATCATTTCTATTCAGCGATATCACACCGACGAGTTCGAAAGAAAGAGGGAAACGACGAATTGTCGTATACGGTTCGGTCACTCGTTACGGTCCGCAAACCGGTTGCCAGCGCAAGTGGTTAAAACACTTCGAACTTTGAACGAGTTTAGGCGAAAGAAGAGGACAGTGATTAAAAAGAAACGAGCATTCCAACTAAATCTGCGTCAATTGGAAGAAAAATTCTACGAGGAATGTCGCGTTAACGCGCATAATTGCGATGCAAAATCTCTAATTGCGATGTTAACTTACAACAAGCTGTAATCAACAACGAGAGAACACTATAAATCTATATAAAGAGACTCGATTTTTCTCGCTAGGAAACCGAAGTACGTAGAATTAATGCAAATGAGTTTTTTCTTTTTCTTTTTCTTTTTTTTTTTTTTTTTCACAACGACGACGTGAGGATAATGACTCTCGGAAAGAAGCAAATGAAATACGACGATATTACGTCAGGCGCACTAATACAAACGAATATTCACAAGCAAATATATATATATCGTGCACTGCAAGACACCGTGTCTACGTTTGTGTGTGTACGTGCAATGCGTTTTGCCCACGCGTCAGGATGTGCCGAGATCCTGTTCACGACAAGAGCCGGTCTATCCCGGAAGTCTCGCTTCCCGCAGGTTCGCGTAGACAAGAAACTCGAATGTCCATTAAGATAGTACGGTTAGCATTCGAGTATGGTCTTTCGTATCCTGTGTCCACCCGACGCGTGCGAAAATACGTGTCCGTTCGAAGGCGAGTTGACTTCCGGCGCGTTTTACTATTCGTCTCGCGAGAAACACGGTAACTGCCACCAGCACGTTTATCACTTCACGTCACACGATCGCGAAATTCGAAATTACGCGATCCGGTGAATCTTTTGGGAAAGATTTTACCGTGATGCTGGCTATTGTCGACCGACATCGATCACTTTCACACCATTTTCCATTCGTTGTGAATGCACCATTAATTGTGCCGAGCATGGTCGCGCGAAATGTTCTTCGATAAATTCGACAAAAGTGATGAACGGTTCGACGAGCTCGTCAGCGTCAAACATCGCAACTCACCGAGATACGTTTATGCAGAAATATTCCTTCTGGGAATGTTATGCATAGTGAAGAGTGTAATTGTTAGCGAAGACAATGAAAAATTGTCGATAATTTATAATTTAAACTGCTGTAACTTTTGTATGTAAAAAAAAGATCGTGTGACGATCTCGTTTTAAAGCGTGAAGCTTCTATTATATATATTGCCAGCTTTCTTTTTTCTTTTCAACATGATTTTATATAACGGGTGGGAAAATTGTAAAACAAATTTAAAAATTTTTAATAATTATAATAATATTAAAAAATTGACCCTTGAATTGTGGCCTTGAGCAGAATTTCCCCCGAAATTACGAGATCACAACGATTTTTCTTCACGATTTTATCGAACTTGGAACATTGGGATTAGAAATGTTGGAATTTCTTCAAACTTTCGTCGTTCAACCCTAATATTCAACCACAGTGGAAAACAAGATATAAAATAGAAAATCCGAAGTTTCAAACTGATAAGCAATTTTCAAAATGATAGATTTAGTTACCAAAGAGATTCAATCAACGTTTCTAATTTCAAGCAGGTGACGAATTTCAAAATTCCACCAACGTCGTCATCTGCGAAAATTTGGAAAAGTTACGGTCGGTTGAAATGGCCGAGGAAATTCACTGTCACCGGTTCGTGCAGTTCGTGTCCATTCACCGTACATGGAAAAACTAAACTCCAGCACTGGGTAGCTGAACGAGCACGGGGAGCACAATCGTCATCCTCGTTTCTTGAATATATCCCTTTCCCTTCGCGGAGGGAAACGATCGATCCTACCATCCGAAAACCAGCCCCTCCAAAACACGAGTTTCCAAGAGAGCGAACCTACTCTCCTCGTCTCTCTCTCTCTCTCTCTCTCCCCATCTCTCTCACACCGCCGGAATCCCCCTTTCTCAGCCTCTTTGAGACAACACCAGCCGTGTTCCGGTAGCACCGGTGCACACCTCTTCAACGATGCACGTCACCATCCCCCTCGTCAGCGGTGAACACACTTCCGAAAACTGGCCGGCGGCTTCTCAATGAAGCGTCGACTTGCGCGCGATGGCCCGCGCCAGCCTCGATGTGCATCGATCGATCCACGCGTGTATCACAGCCTCGTTTCCCGAGAGAGAGAGAGAGAGAGAGAGAAAGAGAGAGAAAGAGAGAGAGAGAAAGCAAGAGACAGTCTGACAATCAGAATACTCGCGAGTCAGTCAGTCTACCGGGTGAAAAGACGCGAGTGAAAAGAGAGACGATTCTCGTGTGGACGGGTTGAAGGGCGTTACTTACACCTCAGTGAAAAAGGGCAAACGACGCGTGGGAACAAGGACGTCGGTTCTCGCTCGACGGTGGAATATCGCGTCCGTCGGATTGTGTTGCGGGTTTTGTGCTGCTCGGTGACGAGGGAGAGCCGCGGCTCGACCGAGTTTGCGCGCACGGCCGACTTTCTCCCCTTCGGCTGGCTGCTCTCACTTTCGTTCGGGGTCGCGCCGACTGACACTGCCGCCGAACAAGAGCAGTATCGACGACCGCCACACGCTCCGTGGAACGCGGTTAAACGCGGAGAGGAGGACGAATGGGGGAGGGAGAGAAAGAGAGAGAACCGCGAGATACGCAAGTCGCGCAGGCGCCGCGACGATGCCACGCGCTGCCCTAACGCTCTCTCCGAGCAGCTTTCACTCTCTCTCCGCGATCAACCCTCTCCTCTTTTTGCCCGCTAGGACCCCGGTTCGCTCGAACCACCCCTCGGCTGCTCCACTAAACGAATTTATCGGAATTATTCGGCGGCGAAGCTTTCGTTTTCGAGTCGAGTCTCGGACAAACTTTTCGTTGAATGGAACGTTGGAATTTCACCCTTTGCCCTCGACAAACGCTGTTTCTTTCTTTTTTTTTTTTTTTTTTTTTTTTTTTTTTTTTTTTTTGTATCATCCATTCGTAGCAATTTATTCACGAAGCATCACTTCAAATAAAATGACAGAGCATTGGAAATGATCATTCAAATGATGTTGAACTTCTTGCGCTGGAATGACGTGCCACGCACGTCCAGAATCTTTTTTTTGTCCCAAATTGCGACATTTTCTCGGTTTTAAATATATTTAAATGTAACCCAGGCGAAACAAATGATAATTTCTATAATTCTATAATATCTTATATTATATTATAATTCTATAATTCTTCTAATTCTTTTAATAATTAATAATCTTTAATAATTTCTATAATTCTATAATATATTATATTATAATTCTATAATATCTTTAATAATTTCTATAATTCTATAATATATTATATTATAATTCTATAATATTTTCAATAATTTCTATAATTCTATAATATCTTTAATAATTTCTATAATTCTTCTAATATATTATATTATAATTCTATAATTCTTTTAATAATTAATAATCTTTAATAATTTCTATAATTCTATAATATATTATATTATAATTCTATAATATCTTTAATAATTTCTATAATTCTATAATATATTATATTATAATTCTATAATATTTTCAATAATTTCTATAATTCTATAATATCTTTAATAATTTCTATAATTCTTCTAATATATTATATTATAATTCTATAATTCTTTTAATAATTAATAATCTTTAATAATTTCTATAATTCTATAATATATTATATTATAATTCTATAATATCTTTAATAATTTCTATAATTCTATAATATCTTATATTATATTATAATTTTATAATATCTTTAATAATTTCTATAATTCTATAATATCTTATATTATATTATAATTCTATAACATCTTTAATAATTTCTATCCAGTGCCGACGAGTTCAAAAAGAAAAAGAAAGCGACGAGATTATTATGTACGGTTCGGTCACTCGTTATGGTCCGCGGACCAGTCGCCAGCGTTTCGTTAAAAGCATTAAGAATCTACCTAGTTTATATGAATTATTAATCTTGTCTGGTTAATGTGAATTGCTCTAGATTATGTGAATTATCGAGTTTTACTCAGAAGTTCTTTCTTTCTGAAATTGTTTTGTTCTCCCTACGTCGTTTCACTCTATAATCGCATCTGTTCAGTATCTATTATACCATTATACATCGCAACATACGAATGCATACGTTCGTTGTAATTATCAGCAAATTGTTAAAAGAGAAAATTCGAGCTGTTGGCTAGATTTAAGTAGAATTAAAATAATATTCAGTACCCCGAAATTTTTTAAAATTTAAAGACACTGTAAATTCTGTGAGAGAGAGAGAGAAGAGTTTCTGCCTGGAATGATCTCGAGATTCACCAAAGTTAGCAAATTTGCCAAGTTCGTATCATGTTGGCGAGTTTGAAAATTTAGAAAGTTTAGAATTCGTTCCCGAGCGTTCACGAAATCACAAAAGTTTCTGCCTCGGTTAATGCCAGATTTGCAACGAAGGAATTCAGAAATTCAGAGGGCAAGCAGCTCTCCGTTATCCCACGACGGGGACAAAGGAGATTTCACGAAGGCAGGAAATTGAAGTCCAACGTTAGAGGCCACTTTTCGTCTCTGCTTCAAAAGAGCTGACCTTCTAGCGGTGACAAGGCCCGCGAGAATCGATGAAAAACACCGCCGCAGCTTGCCTCATCCAAGAGAAAATACTCTCACCGAGATTGCAAGGAGCATAGGTGGATAATGCCTTGTAAAAATGGCCGCCCGTTTTTAGACTGATCGCCCTTTCGCAAGCTCGAGTAACGTGGCTGTATCTTCGTTTCAGGATTACGATATCGCCTGGGATTACGATAGCCACGCGTTGCGAAACCGGCGAAATTGGCGCGTTCGAAAAAATTTGGCACGTCGTGAATCGTACGCGAAACACACACCACGCGGTGTTCACTCGGCGACGAAATGTTCAAGATCGATACGATACGATAAATAACGATTCGTTTAAACAGCGAGTTAACCCGAGGTTATCCGCTTTTTATCATCGATCGTTCTGCTGCGCCCGCGACTTTTGAACGAGCCTCGTGGCCGCATCGATTTCTAATTTTCCACGACGATGAACCGACGCGACAGAGGATCGACCACCCTCAGGGGATACGATAAACTTTGGACTGAATCCCTTCCTCCTCCTTCTCGGTGAAGAGTTGAAAACACAGCGAAAAGGAGAGGGCGAAAGAGAGATTCGATCGTGCATGCAGTGCGCTGGCAACTGGTTCGCGGACCGTAACGAGTGACCGAACCGTAATGCGATAATTCGTCGTTTTCTTTTTCATTTTGACACACGTCGGTACGTTATCACTGGAATTAGAAATTATTAAGAAGTAATAGACTTATCATTTGTTCTGTCTGGGTTGCATTTAAATATAGTTGAAACTGAGAAAATGTTGCAATTTGGAATAAACAATTCTCGACGCGCGTGGCACGTCATTCCAGCAAGAGGTTAACCAGGTCATTTCTCGACTTAATATAAGGCAAAATTAATATAAGGGGTTAATAATTGATAAAATTGGCCTGGTCAATCTTGGTCTTCGTAAATGAAATTACAACGTAATGGACGCGACTTTAAAAGAAAAATCAACAAACCAATAAACGGAGAAATTATTATATTCAAAAAAATTGGAATTCCAGTGACGAATTAAGTCTTCTTTTCCAGTTAATAGGTTAATAAAGGAACTCTTGCGTTACAACGAGAATACGTTGATAACGAAACAAGTAAATTTTATAAGTTGAAAATTAAGTGACGAAGAATTTTTAACGCTAGAACGTCGTAAATTACCAATTTTCTAATGTCATTAGCTGAAATAAAGTAATGAAAGCGAAAGAGCATGGTAGAGGAGAAATTGCAAGAAAAAAGACGAATTAACTCATTTTTCTTCTTAATAAACACAGATTGACAAACACTCTTGCGTATCAAATTTGAAACAACTAAATTTTACAAGTTGAAGAAAAACCAGAAGAGGGGAATTTACGACTCGCGATTTGTAGCTTACCAATTTTCTAATACCGCCGATTGGTATAAATACGAGTGTAAATATTGGTATAAATAAAATAAATAAAGTAATAAAAACGAAAGAGCGTGGCGGACGAGAAATTGCAAGAAAGAAAAGGAGCGGACAAGCGAACGCGTTAGTAAATTTGTGCTTGCGTAATAAATTTGATAATGAAACGGGATGTTAAATTTCAATTTTTTAAGGAAAAAAAATCAGAGGAGGGGAATTTACGACGATTTGCAACTTACCAATTTTCTAGTGTCACTAACTGGTAAATAAAGTAACAAGAGCGAAAGGGGCGGAAAATTGCAAGAAAGAAAAGGAGCGGACAAGCGAACACGTTAGTAAA
>NW_025110165.1:82265-83309 GCF_011392965.1 Frieseomelitta varia | reverse complement strand
ATCAGAAGAGAGAAATTTACGACTTACCAATTTTCTAGTGTTACTTAGCTGGTAAATAAAGTAACAAGAGCGAAAGGGGCGAAAAATTGCAAGAAAGAAATAAAGGACAGAAGCGGAGATGAAAGCTATCCGATTCAGATGGCGAGCTCGAATCGACTGAAAGTAGGGAAGAACTCGCCATGAACGACGAAGGTTGTCAGGAACCTTTTTATATGGGCCACGAGATTCAGCTTGCCCGACGATCGTCTAACTTCTCCCGAGGGTTGGACGCGTGTTACGCAAGGACAGAGGGTGACGAAACGCGCGAAGGGTATGCTCTTGAAATTACCGTGGGGATGAAAGGCGGAAGAAGACGAAGGAAGAAACGGTAGCCATTTCCATTTGTTTCTTCCGAAGAAGAAAGTACTAAACACCGGCGCGTCTGTTTATTCGACTGGTCAAACAAATCTTTTTACGGCTCTTCCACCTCTTTTTATTCCTTGCTCCTCTTTCACCCGGTAATTACGAAAATTCTTCCTATTTTTTATTCTCTTTAAAATAAAATATTAAAAATGGATTCTGGTACCGTCTTTAAAAGTAAAACGTCTGATCCGAATGAAACGAATCTCCCTTTAAGGTAAAATGATTTGAATGAAATGAATCTCTCTTTAAAATAAAACGTTGAAAACAGAGACCGAATCGGTAAAATATCGGTATTTTTAGGTTACTATTCGATTACGTTTGATGAAATCGAAAATGGTGCGAATTCCGGTATGATGCTATCGAAACGATGTTAGGTCGGTGGATGTATCTCGGTATAATACCGGTAAATAAAATATTACTATATTAGAAAAGGGAAAGGAGACAAATGTGATTAAATGTTTTCATAAAGCTGCCGATAGTAAATTTGACGCTTATACACGTATCCTTTATTATTTCTAATACTAATTCATCGTTGTATCTCCATACAATATCAGCCACGATTACTCTTACTTAATTTTAAAAGATGACCGATTTCTCGATACGTTTTTCCTTTTTCTCGGTGAAAAATGACTAATTACTCGT
>NW_025110165.1:63707-82017 GCF_011392965.1 Frieseomelitta varia | reverse complement strand
TTATATTATTAAAAAATTAATCCAAATTTACTATTATAAACAATCGAAATCCACAACAATATTTTGAATAGCATAATGTCCGAATATTAATAAGAGTCACTGTACGTAGAAAATGAAAAATGTGTTTCCGCCAGTAAAGCGGTACCGTACCGATATATATTTCGGTATTTTTACCGTTGTTGACATCAAATACCGATAAAATACGTATGAAAATACCGGTACGACCGTCTTATACCGGTATTAAAACCGATCTTCCAAATAGCGGTTGTATTACGATAATATGGGAGCAAAAACCGGTATAATACCTCACAATATTTCGGTTTCAGTCTCTGGGTGTAATACCTAAACCTCAAAGTATTTCGGTTTTCAGTCTCTGGTTGAAAATAGATTCTGGTGTCATCTTTGTTTCTCTTTGTTCAAATGAAGATATCCGGTCATTGTGTATAATTGTTTCGCAATTAAAAATATTAAAAAAAGATTAGTTATGTAACAAAATTTCATTTGAAAGATAACACGGTGAGTATTTTAATTCTTGAAGAAACGAGTATTTTAATTTAAGTTCGAATTTGATTAGTTTGAATTCTATTTTCATATTCTATTTCTAGTATATTTTAATCGATTTGAGTAAATGTTTTGATTCTTTTATTCAAACTATTTTAACTAATCCCACGATTTCCGTTTGTATTTCTAGTGTATTAATATTTTAACTAATTTGAATGTTTTAACTTTTTTTATTCCAACGATTTTTAAACTGTTACGATATAGTAGCGGAGTTTGATTCATGTTAATGAATAAAAGTCGCCTAGTTCACTGCCAGCTCACGGTCGCCACGTGGCATCGTAGTTAACGCCTCTATTATCGCTAACAATCGCCGGTTTTCTACGTTTCGCAGAAAGAACGTGTAATTCGCGCGCGCGCGTCACACGCCTGGAATTCTCTCGAAGTTATCTCGTCTCGGCTAGATTTCTCACAAAATTAACCTCTTCACGCCTTTGATCGCATATATGTGAACAGTTGAAAAATCTACTTCCATTGCAAAAAATAAATGTGCCATCTTTACTAAATTTGCTAGCATCTTTGTCCCAAAATTGTAATATTTCCTCAGTTTTGGAGTACACATTTAAAGTAAAAAACAAAATAGGCAAAGCAGATAATCAATTTCGCCTATATTGCTTCTCGATAATTTCTGTCCGGCGATATCGTACCGACGAGTTCAAAAAGAAAACGAAAGCGACGAATTATTGTATATGTACGGTGTTGGTCACTCGTTATGGTCCGCAATCAGTTGCCACCGCAAGTGGTTGAAAAAACAGTTTTGTCGGCCGAAATTGTCACACAATAAAATTGTAACGCAGTGTGACGGTAAATTGTGAGAAGGAAACTACCTTTTATCCTTTTGCCATCCACAATCGTTCCCCAACTCTCGACAATACGCGTTGATCGCAAGTACGTGCCCGAAAATCTGACGCAAGTTCTCGAAAACGCACGGTATACGTTACGTACAGAGGACGACGATCTCTGTAATTCCCTATATAGCCGCAGGACGTAAATAAAAAGGGGACGAAAGCTGACTCTCGATCTTCGCGACAAATCCGCCTCATAAAACGGAGACACAAGGCGGAGAAGTCGTTGGCAGGTCAGAAGTATCTTCCGTAAGAACGAGGGGGCAGGAGCGAGGAGGAAAATGGACGTCAGATTCCAGCCGATAAACGAAATCCAAAGTCGGCATGCAAGAAGAAAAAAAGAAAAAAAAAAAAAAATGAAAGAGCCACTTACCTTGCGTGATTAGCACCCGTGGGCCGGGATTCGTTTCGTCTAGATAAAAAGAAAGCTGAACGAGAAACGCGTGATCTGACGAGGGCCGACAAATTGGAAGACAAATCGAAGTGAAACTTTCGATTAAAAAGAGAAAAGCACGCGATATACGCTTCTCTCCGTCATTCCGTGTGAGACAATGCTCGTTTCTCGTTTGAAACGAGATGAATGAAAATTCAGATTCTTTTTTTTTTTTCATTCGACCTTTTTGATTCGTTTCTCCATCTTAAACAATCGGAGGGGGGAAACTTTCTTTCATGAGTGTAAGCATGCGACACACACACAGAAACAAAAGCGGAAGTGGAAGATACTCCGTGCGACAATCTTTTCATGCAGACGGACGTGAACGACGAGAGATCGATCGGTGAGATCCTACCTTAGAATGTAATTCACGCAGACGACCGACAGTGGTTTCTGCTGTTTCGTGCAGTGGATCAGGGTCGCCTGTGTCACGACCCACGCGTAACCGCCTCGCTTCCCAAGGAATCTGTACGCCACTGTCTCGCACTGTCCCTTGCTGAACACTGAAACAAGCAGCCGAAGCAGGTTATATCAGATGATGTTGCGAAGGATGCTCGCGAATCTGTTTCGAACTCTTTGGTGCACGCGGCCTCCCTGGCCCTATATAAAGTGGCGTCGACATTGCGCACGCAACGCATCCTGGATGACGAAAGTTTCGCGCCAGAATTGCCAATCTCTCCCCACCTTCGATTTCTCGCGCGTGAACGTGAAAAATTTTGATCGAGCAACGTGAGGCAATAGCGGAATTAATTACAGCTACGTAGAGACGGACAGAATTACAAAAATCTGTGCAATTTGTCGATGTATCATTGACGCTGATGCATCAGCCAGGCGAGAGGAAGCAAAATTTCTCGAACGCTTCTCGCTTCTATCCGGTAAACCGATCGACGATTACTCGACACTTTCACCGTAAATTTTTATAACAGTCACGGATCGGCTTATCGGGATTTACGCACGGTTTTTAGATGGTTCTTCGAAGGTTATCGCGAGCGCACGTGTCACTGGTCCCTTCGCGTAAATCGGAGAAACGAGAGAGGCGAGATCAGAGAGATCCGATCGCAGAATCTCCAGAATCTCTACAATAGTAAGAAGCCTAACTCAATTTTTCTTTTTCAAGGAAATTTGAAGAACAAATAAAAATGATTGACCGTCGCTGAAAACGTATCGTTTTATACGTTATCCTTCCGATAAAACGAAGCTAAAACACGCAACAACAGTTGTTGGTCCTAGCTACCAATTAAATATAGTAACACGTAAAACGCGCCAGACCCTAAAATAATCCTCGTTAAGAGGATTGCTACCCTTGAAATCCTTCTTTTTATGATGTCGTTCAACCCGAAACTAACCGACACCCTCCTCCCATCCAGCAGCCACGATTTAACCTTTTCTTTTTATTTCCATGGCGGTCATGTACATCGATCGATGCCGTGTTAGATGCAAAACGTTGCGACCGGAAGGGGCAATTCCAGAGGATATTCCGCTCGAAAAAAAAAAAAAAAAAAACAAAACAGCTAGATCTCTTTATTTTTCAAAAGTTAAATCTCCTTTTCGAGATTTGAGAGGAAGTCTGTCTGAAATTTTTGTGAAACGTCGTCTGCTTTATTCTCAAAAATAAAAAGAACGCACGAATTTATATTTCACTCGAATTAGGACGTTACACGTGGAAATCCTTCATTCTCTTTTTTTTTTTTTTTTCGCACGCGTGCTAATGCAAACAGCGAGTGGGTGGTGAACGACCGCTTCTTATTCAAATGGCCGTCAATTGGCGTCTACTCACACGACTTGAAAGACTTGTCCAGAGCCAAATTATCGAGGGCGTGATGAAACTCGAAAACGGATTGTCCAACTAGCTCCTCGCTGTCCCAGCCCAGATACTCGGCCAACCTATCGGGTTGAGAATAAGAAGGAAAGAAACGTAAAAAAAGAAAAACATCACTCTACGCGAGCGTTTGACACCGTCGTTTCATAGCCTGCACTCACTTCTCGTCGGCGTACGTGAACTTCATGCTGAGGCTGTGCTTCGAGAGGAACGTGTGACGTCCCAAAGGTATCTCTATGTTGCTGGGATGCGGTATGGGACATCCAAGCAGCACCAACGAGGCGCCGGTGTCACGTTCGTTCTCCTCGTCGTCGCTTTTCTGCTCCGCGTCCTCGTTCGCCTCGTTCTCCGATCGACTCGACGCTGGATCGCGGATGTATGTCAACCTACCGGTACAATGAATCACCTGACACAGAAAAGGACACATTGCGTAATCGACAAATATCTCTCTCAATCGCTTTTTGTTCGTGTTTGCTCGACGAAGTTCCTTCGACGTATTTTCTCGCAAAGCCTAACCTTGTACGAAGCGCTTTTCAGATTGACCTTCCTTCCTTTGCTGGTCAACGTGCACTTAAGCCGCAGGAAGAAACTGCACGTGCGTTTGTCGTTGTTCTCGGGCGGCTTCGAGGACAGGCATTCCCGCAGCTCCTCGTGGTCGCACGGGTGACTATACTCGTACACGCTCTGACCCATCATGTCCATCTGAAACGAGCAAGAACGAATCCTTTCAGGTGATCCACTCCCTTCCTTCCTTTCTACCCTCTTCACCGGACCGGCAAACGCACCTGAGAGACACCGAGATAATCGCTGACATTCTCCGAAAGGTAGATCATGTTTCCATCGCTGGACAATACCAACATGAACCCGTTCAGAGCTTTGGAAAATAACTCGTCCATCTGATTCAACGTTTCGGACTTGGCCACCGTTCCTGGAACTAAAGCAAGAAGCAAGCTGAGATAGTAGTGTGAGCTTTCGAACTTCGAGCGAAGAAGAGGATCAGAATGTAAATAAATACTTACTGGAATCGACCACGGAACGAACTTTGAGATAGGCGATTGCTAGTCTCATGACACTGGCCTTATCTAAATGAGCTGCCTGTTCCGGTGGCACCGGAAGAGCGGCAGCCAACTCCGTGAAAATGTCCGTCTCCTTGCTTCGACGGCATCGTGCAGCGTCCCGTGACTTCTCCTTCCTCTTCTCGTTGCTCCTGCAACACGCGAAAACGTTCGATTCCCTGTTCAATTCACGCTCAATCCACTCCGTTACTCCGTGTACCTTTTTCTTTCAAACTCGCAAATAAACGAGCCTCTACTATTCGTCCAGAATACGAAATTTACTAAATTAGATTAAGATAAGTTTAGTAACTTTCATTTATAATTTTCATAACTGGGGTAACTGTTAAGTTTGAGCAAATTTTACCAAAAGATTAGTATATATATATACCGAGGAATAGTCCTCGAATAATTTTATAAATTTGACAAATTTTCCTTACGATTTATCATTAGCAAATGCTTTAATTCCTAAAAGACAGTTTATATACCTCTGTACCCAGAGTTGCGAAAATATTTGCATAAAGTGGCAAAGTTTGAGAGGCCCCGATTTGGAACAGCGTGGCGATCTACAATTCCCGTGTCCAAGGGAAATTTTTCGTATCAATTACTCAAGTAGTTTCGCAATTTCGTTAAACGCTTTCGAATTAAACGAGAAACATATCTGATCGACGGATCGACGTTTCTTTCCAACCTCCATTGCGTAATGTGACGTGATCGATCGACTGTTTCGAAGTTACGAAAACAACGATCGTGCTGTTAGATAAAGGTTGTGATTCCTAACGAGATGACAACGGTATGTACGTATATCTGAACGCTCGATCGTGGAAATGCATGATCACCCCACGTTATCCGAAATTCGAAGTCGGAATGACCGACGACGATTGACTGTAGCAAGATAAACGTAGCAAAATTTATAGTTATGCAAAAAGTGATCGTACGATAATAAAATACTTAGACTCACTTTATAAGATAAATGTAGCAAAATTTATAATTATGCAAAAAGAGATCGTACGATAATAAAAACTTGGACTCACTTTATAAGGTAAATGTAGCAAAATTTATAATTATTCAAAAAGAGATTGTACGATAATAAAAACTTGGACTCGCTTTATAAAATAAATGTAGCAAAATTTATAATTATGCAAAAAGAGATCGTACGATAATAAAATACTTGGACTCACTTTATAAGATAAATGTAGCAAAATTTATAATTATTCAAAAAGAGATCGTACCATAATAAAATACTTGGACTCACTTTATAAGATAAATGTAGCAAAATTTATAGTTATGCAAAAAGTGATCGTACGATAATAAAAATTTGGACTCGCTTTATAAGATAAACGTAGCAAAATTTATAATTATGCAAAAAGAGATCGTACGATAATAAAATACTTGGACTCACTTTATAAGATAAATGTAGCAAAATTTATAATTATTCAAAAAGAGATCGTACCATAATAAAATACTTGGACTCACTTTATAAGATAAATGTAGCAAAATTTATAGTTATGCAAAAAGTGATCGTACGATAATAAAAATTTGGACTTGCTTTATAAGATAAACGTAGCAAAATTTATAATTATGCAAAAAGAGATCGTACGATAATAAAATACTTGGACTCACTTTATAAGATAAATGTAGCAAAATTTATAATTATTCAAAAAAGAGATCGTACGATAATAAAAATTTGGACTCGCTTTATAAAATAAATGTAGCAAAATTTATAATTATTCAAAAAGAGATCGTACGATAATAAAAATTTGAATTTGGAGCCTCTGCTTGTCCATTTTATTCTAAAATATTATCATAAAATAGCGACATTTTCGTCGTTGTATTCATTTTTGTCTAATACTCAAAATGTTGTACAATGAAATGGAGCAAATCGTAATTTAGAGGCCTCGTTGTAAAGAGGAGGCTTCGATCTTTAAATCCGTTGTAAATTCAGTTCCAAGGGAAATCTTTCAATGTTTCTGAAGGCAACATGTCAGGTAGGAAAACTAAAGACATTTGTCTTCTCGAAAATATCATAAACTGTCACAGTACGTGAAAATGTTGAAAAATATTTTTCACGATTGAATTTGCAATGGGTTTAAAGATCGAAGCCTCCTCTTTACAACGACCCTTCGAACCTTGAATCACGATTATTGAACTACGGATATTAATGACGAAAATTCAAGAAATTGTCGTTTTTTCGCCCGATGTTCAAAGTTCAATAAATTAACAAAATAAAATAAAGGTCAATAAAAGACAAAAAAAAAAAAAAAATCGTACAGTAAGTTTTAAGCGATCGTTGTAAAGTGGAATTTTCAATCTTCAAATTCATCGTCGATTCAAGAGTCGTGAAAAAATTTCTTAATGTCTTTACGATTACAATTGAGTATCTTCATTTATCCATCGTTACGTCATATAAAAACATTCGAGAATAAAATGAACGACACATTCTGTGAAAAAAAGCTCATTTCGATGCTTCCAACTTCAAGATAAGCCCAAGTTCATATCGTTGCGCTAGCTTTGACAAAATTTCGCGACAGTTTCAATGTTTCAGCGTCGAATATTAAACGTCAGTCATTGTAAAACGGAATGGCGTGAATATAGGGCGAAGGTGAGATTCACATCGAACAGACGTCTCGTCACGTCCCGGCTATCTCGAAACGGTCGTTATCTTTCGTACAAAACGACCTTCGAACGGTGCTTTTTTATCCGTTCCTTCAAAATGCTACCATGGTTTCCCCTTCGAAGCGATCGGCCTCTTATCAAAATCGTTAAACACAGAAATTCCCTGGGAACGATCATGGAACTTGGCGCCATCGTCGTGGAACAAAATGCTCGCGTGTTTCGTTTAATCTTCCGATCGCTAAAAAAAAAAAAAAAAAAAGAAGAAAACTAAGGATATTTGCGCTTTTGTGAATCACACACAGGCGACGACGAAGCAGGATCTGCGCAAACAGAGATTTAATATTATCCAGTGAATAAATATTACAATTGCGCTTACGCGTGTTTGCATTTTTACATTTCCGCGCAAATACGAGAAAATCCGCGTTTATCGTTGACGAGCAACAGAGGGATACTGGAATAAAATTCTCAAACAAGGAAGTCCAACACCTATTGCTATTTGACATTCATACGGTCTACGTTATCGGAACGAACTGCGATTGAAGAGACATACGTATGTACCCTATCCTGTAGCAAACAAATAAAAAAAAAGAAAAAAAAAAGAAAAAGAAACGAAACTTCGAACTCGTACTGCCCGGTGAACCGAGCACTTACAAATAATCTTCGAGTAGCTGCTCGTCCTCGTCGCATCCGTATCGGAACCGACACTCGTTTCGCAGGTCCTCGAGCAGGCACGGTGGCAGGACGTTTTGTCCATGGGTGTAGGCGGTGTCGTACAGAGGGCAACGGTCGCTCGCCGGACACTGGAGCCATCGTTCCTCGGTGCAAAATGCGAACGGTTGAGGACAATCGTCGCAGAATTCACGCTCGTCGAGCCAATTCACGCTGGGCAACAGAAGCTCGTCGCTGGACGAAAATCCAGATCGCTCGAGTGGTTTGCAGCCGCTGGCCAAACTTGGATAGGGACCGTACCTCGTCGACTTTGCTCGACGAAAGTTGGACGAGTCGGACGACGACGACGATGGCCGATAGACACGCGGAGGGCAATTGATCGAGGGCGGTTTGTCGGGCTCGAAGTACAGAGCTAGATCCTCGACGTCAATCGGGCCCAGCTGGCAGCTCTTGCCGCCCCCGTGCACCAGATTTTGCGCACAGTCACGAAACTGGCTACACTGCGGCGGCTGCAATTGAGATTGCAATTGCTCGATAGAGGCCGACGGTTCCGCGCACGGCAGGGAAGCTTGATAAGGAAGCGACTCGAACGTCGGATCCCCGCGTCGATCGTCGTAAGATCTCTCCGCGCAGGGATTAAGCGAGCGATAGTCGCTGACTGGAAGGGATTGTTGGATCTGTGCACGAGCGAATCGGCAAGACGGTAGAGTGGGTCGATCGTCGTCATAAAAGTTTGCATGGCCCGGCTGTCTGGCAATCCAGCTGGAGCAACGACCGGGCTCATCGTCGGGCAGCGTACCGATCGGCTGGACACGTGGCGCGATCATCGTGGCTCGATCGCTTCGCCGATCGCTGATGAACCTTAAGGGTCAACCGGTTCAGGAAAAAAGATGTACCCGGCGAGAATCCTGATTTTTACGATCAGTCGAGACGTCACAGACGCCTCCTCTTCTTCACCGTTAGTTCGACTACGTCAATGATCAAGCGACGACAAATAAAACTTTGGCCTGATTTTACTTCCCCCTCTCTGCCATGTGTGCACCTTCCCTCTTCTCCCTTTCTCCTATTCCTCTGACGCGATCTTTCTTTTCTTCTTTCTCTTATCACGAAACGCTGCTGCTGCTGTAAGTGGCCACGCGCGTTCCTTTCTTCGATTCTCTCTTCTCTCCTCTATCACTCTTCACCACTGCGAGAGATTAACTCCGTACAAGCTATTCGCCCTCATTTGACTTTCCTCTTTTCCTACGTATATATTTCCACCACTTCTCTCAGCTTTGCGGCTTTTCTTTCTGCTTCGAAGACTCGTTTTGGTCGATTGGCGCGTGCTGTCAAACGAACGATCGCACGTATGGCCGATTAAAACACAGGAGAACATACGCGTGTCGTATTTGGCACAACTGTAACATGTCCAATCTCGTGCAAGACTGTATCCTGCGGACGATCGCAGCCAGACGACATTCTCATTCAGCCTCGTCTAGAAACGCACTTGGAAATCGTTCTCGGTAGGATTGAATTTTCGCTGACTCGACGTCTCATGCGATACTAGAACCAGAGAACACAAAACCTTGTTGTCTTGAACACTCGGAACGATGGTTATCTTTCGACGATAACGATACTACCAATCGCGGTTGACCAGCTTCTCTCGATTTCGTTCACCGGCCTATCACGATTGATCTTCCAATTACGTTAGTCTCCCTTCTACTATAGATCTTCGAAAAATCAGCCGATTTTGCCTAAAAATGCCTGATGTTTACGTCGAAACGAATCAGTGGAAGCCGATATCAAATGAATCCGATAATCTATTAGATTAAAAAGCACTACGCGAAGCTTTGTTGGAACATCTGGTAAGCGAGAAACCTAGATATTTTCCAATTTTAACTAGCCTCGGATATTAGCCAAATTCAAACGTGTTGAAACCTACATGTACCTGATACGAATTTTCGATTTTCTCGAAAGCAAGAAGTCAAATCGGCTTGCGTAAGAAGTCAAATTTTCTTCCAATTCTATCATGATTTCAGAGGCATTTAATCTTGTGAGTTCGACCGTGGCTATTGTGAAATATCTTTGGAACGGATCAGATCGAATTAGAACAGATGGACGTATTCTCCACGCTTTCGCGATTTTGCAATCCGCTGAATCACAATGAATCAAAACCGAGGAACGGGCGGTATCACGTGCCATCCGCTTTGTTTGAAAAATCTGTCGCTTAACTTGATTCTGAGTAGTTAATCGTTCAGTAGCAATTTGTTTAAGCTATTTAAAAAAAAAAAAAAAAACATAGAAAAGCTTTGTGATCAATCTGTGAAATCTGTTTAAAACTTTTCATAAACGACACCTGATTCTGAGTGGTTGATGGTTTATTCACAGTGTGCTTGATCTGTTGTTAATTGTAAATGACTCATAAGGAAGTAGATAAAACCTTTGTGATTAATCTATGGATTAATCCATTTAAGAGTTTTCATAAACAACACCTGATTCTCCGCAACTAATGGTTTATTCACAACCGTGCTTGATCTATTTTTAATTGTAAATGTTTCATAAGGAAGTGCATAAAACCTTTGTGATCTATAGACTCTATAGACTCTATTTAGAACTTTTCATAAACAACAAAACAACCTGATTCTGAATAGTTAATGATTCATTCACAATAACTTGTTTTTAATTATGTTTTATAAATAATGTATAGAAAATCTTTAAACTCTGTCTATGGGATCTATTTAATAGTTTTCATAAACGACACCTGATTCTGAGCAGTTAATGGTTTGTTCTTAATGTGCTTAACCTACTTTTAGTTGTAAGTGTTTTATAAAGAAATATATATATATATATATATATATATATATATATATATAAATCTTTGTGCTTAATCTATAAATTCTATTTAGAATCTTTCATAAGCAATACCTTGATTCTGTATAGTTACTGGTTCGTTAGCACAATATGCTTAATTTGTTTTTAATTGTAAATGTCTCATAAAGAAATAAATATATAAAATCTTTGTGCTCAATCCATTGAATTTAAAACTTTTCACAAAGGACACTTGATTCTGAATAGTTAATGAGCAGTTGTAAATCTTTCATAAAAAAACATATAAAAGCTTTGTGATCAATCTACAGAGTTGACTTAAAATTTTTCATAAACACGTCAAAAATAAGCTCTGTTGAATCATTTCAATCCCAGATTAATTCCCACTTATAAATCGTTGAATTCAATTATTCAACAACGGATAGAAAATGAATGTCCCATCTTATGCAAAGATATGCAGGTATCTTTCATTACTCTTAATCATTTCAATACGTAGAAATCGATCAGATCAACAACAAGTGTAAAGAAAAAGTTTCCTATAATTGACGTGTATTTGAAAAATACATGCAACTGTTACACTACAATAGGCTGCTAAAAATAGTTTGAAATTCGATAGTTCCTATAGACAATCAGTTAATATACGGGACTAATCGGGAAAAGAAAGTTTCCAGAAGGTCGCATGTTTGCTCGTCATATGAATATACTACCGAACGAGCGATCATCTCTTTGGTGTGCGTCGCACAAGGGAAACACATATATCTATATACGTATAGCCTCAAGCAGAGAGAGTTCTCCCTTTACTCCAAATGAGGTTATACGAAAAACCGAACCGTCATTATGAATTCATGTAATAACACGCTATTACGTTTGTTCACGTTTGCGTATTCGTATATCGATGTACATGTGTAGGAGCATCTTTCAAACGCTACAACGATTGAGATACGATAACTAATGTTCATCGTCAAGCAACAATTGATCGTTCGTTGATTGGTTCGTCCATAGAAATTAATTTATTAATGTGTCCTATAGTTTGGTTCTTACCGTTCAATTGTATCTCTGAAAGTAAAAAAAAAAAAGAAAAAAAAAAACACTAGGAAAATACAGACATACTCATCTGTGGAAAAACCACAGAATTGACATACATGTAAATACGGATGAGAACAACAGTTTTATCTCCGTGTAGTTTCTTTGATTATACTGTTCGAAATTAACATACGTATATACACATATACGTATGATACATATACGTAACATACATATATACGTATATACACGATGCGGCGCGTGACACTAGCGCTCTTGATTTATCTAAATTTTAATGGTTCCGAGAAAACGATCCAACTATTTTTATGATCGGCTCCGATTTATTCGTCACGTACGTGCGCAACTTTCGAACGAGAATTTCACATCTTGAAAACTGGTGAGGAAATATAATATCGCAGTACTGTATATACACGTACGTTTTCACGGCAAATTTTTAGGTTATGACACTGTTACACGCTATTTCCTATTTCTTAATTTCCAAACGTATTATGTTCAAATACAAATAGTTGCTGTTCCAGCAAGTAAATATGTATACAGTACGATCCTCGTCATTAGAATGAATACCTTGCGTGGAAAAAGCCGGAAAAACAAATACGCAGCACGATTTATGTACAGTATAGCTTGCTTTTCTATTGCGATACAATACAACGCACAGGGAAGGCGAGAAAGCTCGCACTTTGGCCTTAGAATGGAATTACTACCCAGGGGGTACTTGAATGCATGTAACTTTGTTCGAATGGCGCGCAATTTGAACAGAAAAAAAGAGAAATCGCTAAATCCACGCCCAGATTTTCGAGACCACCGCGGGTTTTATCGATATAACGCTACTGCCACGTAAAAACCAAAGTTACATCTTAACCGGATGAAATACCTCTGCATTTTCCTAGTACGGAAAATATTTTTTTATTTTTTTACTTTGATTATCCAGCTCGTAGCTGAAGAGCGAATGAAAAGAGATCGGATTATTAGAGGGAAGAGGCAAAAGTAATCTTGTAACGAAAAGTGGGGAGAAAAAAATATCGGCGATGAAAAAGGAACAAAAAGAGTACGAGAGAGAGAAAGAGAGAGAGAGAAGAGAGAGAGATACCGCTCGGAGGAAACGCGATTGCGTCAACATGCACGCACTCACTCACGCATACTGAACGCGACATGCGCGCGCGCGATACACTGAATTTGCCTTTGGTGTTCATGAATTCCAAGAGCCAAACAGTGGCTCTACGAACAATCATGCGATCGAACAAGGTAGAACGTCCTTGCTTAACAAACATGCTTGAAATTCCCTCGTGAAAATCAGACAAAAGCTCGAGGCAGAAGCAAAGTAATATCCATACGGGCGGCATTGGGCTTTAATTTACACACAGTTTCGCTCACCTTCTTTTCTCCTTGTGTTTCTTCTCTTTTTTCGGTGGGTCCATGGTTCTAGGCGAAAATTTCGAGAGAAAGTTTCTGCAAATGGTCTCTACGACACTTTGGGATACTCTCAGTCACTGCCAAGGAACGTATCCAACTTACGAACGTCCGACACGGTTCGTCACGAAATTCCTCGTTCTGATTGTCTCTCCCGTACTTTGCTCGCACCAACTCTCTCGTGTTCCCCCGTTATCGAAATCGATGCACCAACATACGTTCTCCGCACGGTACGCGACGTCACCTGTGTTTAGTTACTTCCATCAACGTTACGAAACGAAAACACATCGCTGGTTCTCTGTCCGTACGAAACGCTCGACGAACGCCAAACTCATGGTGTGATGGCGATGACGATGACGATGGTGGAGCTTGTAGTAGTAGTAGTATTAGTATTAGTAGTAGTGAGATTCGGTACAACAGTGGTGGTGGTAAACGACCGCGGCGTGGTGGTAGAGGTTGTATACACGAGCCAACTGTCCAAAGGGTTGGAACGGAAGAGGGGAGGTCGTTGACGTCACACCATTGGTTCAGTCTTCCTCGTAGAGAATGACTGCACCGCCATCGAACGGCCGTGACGTCAACCATCTTGTCGCCGCGCGACAAAGTAAGATATTCAAAACTCGATATCAGTCACAAAAAGAGATTATCTCTCTTTTTAAATTGTGCGTCACGAGTGAAGGGAAGGGGAGTGATATATCAATTCTAGGAACTATTTATTGTTTACTACATACAAAGTATGTACAATGAACTGAAATTCGAAGTACAAAAATGCGTAATAAAATTTACTTAATTGTACATTTTGGTAATTCGTTTTAATTTGAAAAGGGAAGAAATGAAAAATGATATGTCTGTGACGATGTACAAATATTTTGAAATGAAAAAAGAAAACTGATGCAACCAATTGTGCATTATTGTACTAAATAGGTTAAAAAACAGGTAAGTAGAAAGCAGCATTTAGAAGTACTTTATTTTTACAAAAATGCTTTCTTGCACAACCTATCCCTTATTCATAAACTTCAGAGATCTTGTTTCATTAAGTCCTGAAAAATTTATTCTACCTATACTATACAAATACATTAATTATTTATTCACAAACATTCACTTGGCATTGGATTGTTCTATTCCCGTTTCCACACTGGATGTATGAGGTAACTCTTTCACTTTTGATTCTAAATGGGAACCTTTGTTGTCCACTTCTAAATTTTTTGCATGCTCTTCCATTGGGTCTTCATCTTCTAGATCCTCTAAAGATCCTTCTTTTTTCCCATACAATGCTGGATACTGTACCATGCACGTTTGCATAGTTTTAAATGCATCGTAACAATCTGAACCTTTCGGTTCCGCAGTTGAATAATGAAAACAAGAAAAGGCTTCGCGGAATTCCAAACCGCATGGTCCAGTAGCCATACCACCCAAACAAGGGCAGTTCCAATTGATCTCACCACTGGATAATAAGAGACCAGGACTTGGTTCTGGCTCTGGAAGTTCTATTTTACTAGGTGTTGCATGATCTTCCTTTGAAGCAAAGATTATAGTATCTTTACCATCTTTGTGGATGAATGGCATTATTGACTAATTAATAAGAACATAGAAGGCAAAAAATCAACTTTTTTCTTAAAAAAAATATAAGAATGAATTGGGTTAAATTTTTTAATTTGTTCTAAATCTTTGTACTTTAATGTTGATAATTTCGACTGTCTGCACTGAATGATAATAAATTTGCTGAGGCACGGTGAATAATATAGGTACAAGCCTGTCCTTCGTATTTCCCAGCTACAGTTAAAGCTGCTCTCAGACGTACATAAGATTCATCAGTGCACCTTAAGATACATCTGCGTTCTTTCGAATTATATTTCAGGATGTCTATAGTAGACTTGATTCCTTCTTCACCAAATAATTGCTTTACGGATTGAAGAATGTTCTTCTTCAGATAGACGTCCGTAAAGTCAAAACAAGGACTATCTGGCAGTATTCTGCAAATTAAAAAACATACTCTGAATATAAAGAGGTTATACACGCAAAGTGCAACGATTGCAGTTATGTGTGGAAAAACAAATGACAAATATCCCTGCAAACGAAAAATGATTTCGTCAGATTGCGTAGGAAACGAGTGTGATAAAATCATAAAAGTATGACAAATGCATATTATGAATGAAATGTAAAGAATATTTTTTGAAAACAGCATAAGTAATTCATATATTTAATGATATTTAATTTTGAACTTTAAACTTTATTCATAGATAGTTCTCGAAATCTAGGTTAAGTCACACGTGTATAGACGAAAATCTAAAAGCTGATGAATGTACTAACAAAGAAACGTCTAAATAATACATAGTATACACAACACAAACTCGCGACTCACATTTGATATTTACGAATTTAAAATAGCACTTTTGAAGGGATTTCGTACAAACACTGCGGCATTTCAGTCATGCCTTTTCAATAGAAGGTGAACAACGCATCGTGCAAAGTACAGATGGCAGCATCGATCGCTGACAATCGGGGGGGGGGGTTTTTTAACTTTACACTGATAATTTAATTTTCATAATGTAATAAATATAAGTGGATTCTGAATAAAAACTCTAACAACAAGAAAAGTATGCTATTTTAAAAATATCCGCAATTTACAAAATACTTAAAGGCTAATTTTGAAAGAACGATATATCTTACCATAAGCGCTGTCCAATAAAATGGTTAGATTTCTAGGAAATATTTCAATGCGATTGCCTAGCAATAAAATGGTTGTACAAATAGAAGACGGATGAATTAGCCTTTATCTTGCGAAATCCTTCGAAACATTGGAAATTTATGGACATAAGCTTGAAAATTATTACGTATCGTAAGGTAATAAATATTTATTGTATCTTTTGTAACATCGGTAGCTATACGTTCGGACCCTTAATTTATAATTTTTTAAAGTTGTTTGTTACTTCCTCTCTGACAAATATCCTTTTCGTACATTTAGGAACGATTTCAATAAAATCTCCGTCGTGTCGGTACATTTAAACAACAATAAATTAAATTGAAAATTTAATGAAATCCAAAGTTTGTGAAATTATTTTAACTCTAAAGCGCAACTTCTTCGCGCAAGGTCAATGCTAATGTCAATACTCAAGGTTAAAGGCTCTTACAAAGGAAACTTTGAACTTTTATTGAGAGTATATCTCTGTAACATTTTGGCAGTCTCTTAATTTAAACAAAGAAATGAGATTATTTCGTCAATTTCTTTTTCATTCGTGAAATTATACTGCTGATATCGAAGGGGAGGAAAAAAATGATCATGCATCGTGACGTTGAACCCCCAAATATCGATTGAGACATGAAAGAAGAACGGAAGTGCATTAAATTCCGTACTTGCTGCAATATCTACGCTCCTCTTTTGGCACTTGGAACATCTGGCCTTCTTTTCTTCAATACCGATTGATTTTGACAGGTCTAGGGACATTCGAACGTATGCTCTGCGAAAGAATTGACACTTGGGATACCTGGAGCGTTATTCGAATCGCTAATCGATTGCAAACTCAGCATTTGAACTATCAAGACCCCTGTGCGTATCCTTTTCACCGTTCCATGTGGGCCGTGTGTACAGAAGGCTTTTCGCATTGGTGTAACGCAATGAAAATGCAGGTAAAAGCTTACTCTGCACAACAGAGTCGTACAGCCGAAAATTTTTTTATTTCAGAGTGTACAAACCTGGTAGGTTCTTTTACCATCGTAGACGTTGCCACGTTGCTGATTTGATCGCGGTATTTTCATTATTCTATACACATTATATAGGGGCTATTCCAGTGGCGTAGAAGGGCGGGGACTCTTGCGCTTAGTGTATTTCATTTTTCAAGAACACTCGAAGAACGAACAGACCCGTTGGTTTCTCTATAGAGTTCTAGGATTGAACGGGTGAAAATTGGCGAATAAAAGAAATACCTCTTGAAGAAACGTGCGAGTGAAGCAGAGAATGGTACATATACGATAGCCGGAATGTGTGGCGTAGCAACTCGCGATACGCTAAAAGGAAATCGCAGGAACATGTGAAAATTTACAACTTGAAAATATTGTTTGCGTAGTTATGTTCCCTGACCCTCCCCCCTTCATCTCTCTAGCCCCGATGCACTTGGAGATGCAATCAAACCGGACTTCTTTCATTTAAGGAGACGATCGATGATACGATGCTTGAAACGCGCGCGTGTGCATCGCAGGCCCTGAGCTTTAATTTCGTTCGTATGTGACGACTATGAAAAAAATATGTATATATATATATATATACATATCTACGTGGAAACGGACAAAGATAGTAGCCGTATCATCCGCCGGCGGAATAATTAATTTTTTAAACGACAGTATCTTTTATTCGTTTGTAGGTGAATCGATTCGAAAGGTTTCACGAGGAAATTTATAGAGAGGTTTTGGAAAATATATTTCGCAATATGCGTCCAGGAAACGTTACAGAGTAATCTACAATTCCCCCTTGGCGACTATAATTCCGTATCGAGTTCGATAGAAACGTGTCATCGAATACAATAGAAGACTAATGACGTCATGGTAACTATACTACGGAAAGTGGCGTATTCGCCAGAATGTCATGAATAACAAAGAATCGTAAAGTCATCGTATTTATGCGGCTGCATTTAATCGCGGGCTCGTCGATACTTTCAGAAAAATAAAGGAAAAGAAGAAAAGAGGTGGGAAAAAAGCCGTTCCCGAACGAAATGTTTCATGCACAAAGAGAGGACATTATCGGACAGGGTTCTCTCCGCATGCTGGAAAAACAATGCATGGTATCAGACCGAAGGAATGTTAAATAGAATGAAACGTCATGACGAAAATAATGGTAACAAAAGGTTGAAATTGCACCAGGAAGCGTGGTTCCTGTACTTCATTGTGACCACCGGGGTCGCACACCTTCCGTATGCAAGTTTATTCAGTTTGAACGGGAGGTTACGCGCTCAAAGGTCAAAAGATCTTGCGCCCGCTGCGTATATACGCTTTTAAAATACAAGCGATATCCCCTTGCAACATTTTTTCTTTTCTTTTTCTCTCTCGTTTTTTTTTTTTTTTTTTTTTT
>NW_025110165.1:58457-62522 GCF_011392965.1 Frieseomelitta varia | reverse complement strand
TTTTTTTTTTTTTTTGTTTTTAGTCTTTTGCTTTCTTTTTTTTTTTTTTTAATCGTTTATTTACTGTTACAGAACTACTCGTTACTTGTGTATTTTTATTTTTTTTGCTTTTTGCTTTTTTAATCCGCGTTACAAACCACAACGAGGTATCGTTACTTTAGACTTCATGACTACAGTTAAGAGAATAAGCGTAGAAATGTATCACACTAGAGACTTGTACATTATCTTAAATGCGTAGGTATGTTCTGTATTTTTTTTTTTTCCTTTTTCATTTTCTTTTTCACTGATAATACAGTAGTAGTTGGTTAGCTAGCTTCGTACCCTCCCTTCCTCCCTCCCTCTCTCCCAAAAAAAACGAAGATTCCGTAGTCGTTCGAGAACCGAGGAAACAATCGTCAACGACGACTATGACGATGACGACGACGACGACGACGACGACGACGACGATGGCGGCGATGAATAAACAAGGCGACACACGCGGCGCGTTTCGCAAAAGGTAGACGCACGGCGCGGCACATGTGAACGTTTTACACACACGCATACGCTCTCTTTTTCTCACCGTCCCTCTCGCTCGCCCCGTCTCTTTCTCGTAAAAGCTTGCCGTGATCATCGTACATCCAACACCGTGACAGGAAAAAATAACAAGCGCATCGGTACGAATTTTAACGAACGATCGAGCAAAGTAAACACAAACACACACACACACACAAACACGCCGGTCTCTGAACGAACGCGCCAGTTCACACAGAGACGAGACACGCGGGTGTGGGTGGTAGTGCGCCGCTTCACGCGGCGATCGGGGGGGAAACTTTCGATTAATCGCAGAACCGAGGAACTAGAAAGGAGAACAATTGCTCGTTAACGTTACACGCTTTTCGCGGAACGTGGCAGGAGGAACGTATGTAGTAGGAAAGCGAAACGAACGCGCGGCACGTGGTCACGCGGAGAAAAGAGACTCTATCTCCGGTAAATCGATCGTTCGCCGTATTGCGATAAAGAGAGTCATTTCTCTCTATTTTTCCATCTTTTTCTTTCTTTTTTCTTTTTTTTTTTTTCTTCATTTTCAGACGAAGGAATGCGATCGAGGCCGACGCGCGCGCGCCGGTCTGCTTAATACGAGCCCCCTGTGTGTTCGTTCTTTCTCCTTTGGAAGGAGCCAGCGGGGAGAGGAAAAAAACGTGTCGGTCCTCGAAGATAAGGAGGAATAGGAGGATAAAAGTGAGGAGAAAGCTAGCAGCGGATAAGTAAAAATAGGAGAAGGGAGGAAAGGAGAAATAACAGGGAGGAACGTCGCGGAGGCTGTCAAACGGAAGAGGCACACGGTATGGTATCGATTGGCCAGAGAGAGGCAGGCCTCGGGTCGCTCCAGGGGCGTATTCAGTTGTCCCGTTTCGTGCTCGACTTTTGCGGTGGTAATTTTTGCCAGCTTGTCGCGAGGAAAGGGATCGATCGTCGAGAGTTCGTCGAAGCGGAGATGGCAGGCCGAGGGCGTGGTCCATCGTTTCGAATCGTTCGAACTATCCATAGAGAGGATAGACAGAGTAACCTATAATATCCGGACGTTCGTGACACACGGACGAAACGGTGTCTGTCTCTTCCCTTTATGGCCACGCGGTGCTCATTCCACGATCGACGACGCACACACACACACACTCTCTCAACCTTCTCTCTGATTCTTTCTTTCGCACGCGTTACGCTCGTATCTATCGCTTATCCCGCCTATCTCCCCTTGAGAGTTCGACTATCGAGAGGCCGTGACAAACCCCTGGCGCGACGACTGTGCTCTTTCGATGCAACTGTATCGTCGTATTATGCCAGAGAGAGAGAGAGAGAGAGAGAGAGAGAGAGAGAGAGAGAGAGAGAGAGAGAGAACGATCCGGCAGACGACTGTTATTGCTTCGTTGCAACAACCGAGCCTGCGAACTATCGAGCCAAAGAAAGAAAGAAAGAAAGAAAGAAAAAAAAAAGTTCACAAAGAGATGAAATAAAATTGTAAAAATAGAATGGGAAGAAAGGTGGAGAGAGTATCGCAGGATGGTTGGATCGAGAGATTGAAAAAGATTCGGTAACTCGAAGCGAATTATAGGGGGTAAGAAAAGGAGTGGTGCGCTCCGGCTGGGATCGAGCCGTGCCTCCGGTATATACGCATATATGTATATATATATGTATATGTATATACATACATATATAAACCGAGTGCGCGATGAGGCGCGTATAAAGAATAGCATAAAATAGCGTACGTTATATTTGCCGAATCAGCCGGTGTACTCTGGGCTGTAGGAACAATTCGTGCGTCAGAGGTAGGTAGGGTTATTGTTAAGTGCACGCCGCGCGGCTTCTTAAGCGCTTTTCATTCGCCGGCTGACAGCGTACAGTCCTCTCCTGCTTTTCTCTCTCTCTCTCTCTCGATCTTAACTCTCCCGCCCGTCCCTCCCTCTTTCACTGGTGCCTGTATTCGAAGGCCTGTTGTGAGGAGAGAAAGAGAGAGAGAGAGAGAGAGAGAGAGAGAGAGAAAGAGAGAGAAAGAGAGAGACAGACAGATTATTCATCTGAAGGGAGGGTAGGCGATTTAAGAAAAATTCGCGTAGAGCCGAGAAGGTAGTCCACCCACGGTGAGGCGCACACGAGGAGCGCACATTGTAATTCGGGATCTCGGCTGGAAGCAGAGAGAGGATCGTGGATCAAAAATGGCTTCGGGTCGATCTTTATAAAGCCGGTGTGCTTTCCGGCGTGCAACTACCTGCTAGAGAGCCTATGGTTGGCACACCACTCGCTCGCTCGCTCGCTCGCTCGCTCGCTCGCTCGCTGCTTCACGTCCCTTTGCGAAGAGAGTTTTACCTTTACCATACCACGTACCTGGCCGACCAGCTTCGTTCGTTCGTTCATTTGTTCGTTCGCTCGCTCGCTCGCTCGCTTGCCCGTCTATCTACACGCTCCGGTCGTCGTTTCTGCTGCAGTGTTCCTGGACCGGGTGTTCGGAGGGGTCCCGAGTTCCACAGAAAAAGCCTTGGGTATATCTTTACGAGCGGAGCCATAAAAGCCGTAGGAGTTCGTCCGTTTAACGATTAACTCTCGTGGGATATGGATCGTGTTCGGCCGGCTACGATCCTTATTGTCGTGTATATACTTCGAGCCCGTATAATACATGCGAACGAAGGAATTACCGTTGTCTTTCGAAACACACCGTCATCGTCATCGTCATCGTCATCGTCATCGTCATCGTCACCGTCATAGTCCCTGTCAATCGATTTCGAAATGCTCGAGCCGAGAGGACGCTAACGATTCCGATTCACACCACCGAATTTTTAACACCCTAACAGCCGTCGTCTCGGCTCAGCCTCTTCCCCCTTCTCTCTTTTTCTCCTCTTTTCTGTCTCATCTCAAATACCAAAATTAAATATGTCTCTCCTTCGAGCGGTCTTCCTCCTCGCTTATCCGAACCATCTCCACCGCGAGAGCAACGAGATCTCGTCGTTTGTTTCGTCTCGATGACCCTCTGGCACCCCCTTCGCCTTTCTCTTTCTCTTTCGGGTATCATACACACCGCGTGTGTCCCTGTCCATGTGCATGCATTACCTCGACTCGGTAAAAACTATTTTCTTTTTTTTTTTTTTTTCCTTTTATTACTCTTTCCCGATAAATCGTTGAACCGATAAACGAGGAGTTAACGTTGCCGGATTGGATCGATACGCTTCTCCAAAGGCTGTCCACCTCCTTCTCCGAGATCCACCCGCTCACACATCGTTCTGTACACACGCTCGTTCTCGCAATGCGCGCGAATAGTTTTCGTTTAAGAATGCGTTACACACTGCGCATTCTTCTTTCCGTCTCTCTCTCGCTCTCTCGCTCTCGCTCTCGTTCTCTCTCTCTCTCTCCTGAACTCGCTGAACGCACACGTTATACGCTCGCTCTTTCCGATCGATCGTTATCTATATTCCCCTCTCCCTTTCCCCGTTCTGTTCTTTCATCTTCGTTTTGCTTCATTTTTCTCTGCCGCCGGACTCGCGATCGCGTAACTCCACTCGCCGGGGCAAACTTTATACTCGTACACGATCTCCCCCCCCC
>NW_025110165.1:40265-58447 GCF_011392965.1 Frieseomelitta varia | reverse complement strand
TTTTTTCCTTTTTTTTTTTTTTTTTTTTTTTTTTTTTTTTTTCGTTATTCATTCAGTCGAAGTGTAAGTGAGGGCGCTAGCTCGTTTAATATATTAATTATCTGAGGCAGTTTACGTCATTTTGTTTAAGGCCGAGTTAACAGTAGTGAACTATGCGTTTCCAGAAGGTGTACACGCACGCGTTTTTTTTCAGCCGCGCGCCACGTCGTGCACACGCCATTCCTCGTGGCTGATTCACGTGTCGGTGAACGGGGCAACCTGGAGGAGGAATACCGCCGCGCTCTGCGTGCCCCCCCCCCCCATCCCTCCTCCCACCTCGGTTTGGTTGTCCCACCGATTGTCTCGCGAAAATCCACGGGGGCAATTTAGTTTAATTTCGAACGACTGGCGAACAACACTCTTTTTCTCGCCGAGGCAGGAGGGAACAGGAGGCCCAGCCGCCCTTCCCCTCCCCTCCCCTCCCGGAGAGGGGGTCCCTCCTCGCCGTCAAAAGTGGCATACTTTATTCACTCTTATCTTCAACGGGTCTGTTTTTCTCGTTTCCTCCTCCCTTGTTGCCCGTCGAACGTGAATCGAGCTTTTATCCGGCGCGCGTCTCCACACACGCACAAAAGTACGCTGGTACATAGGCGGAGGGCGAGGCACGTTCGAATTCTCTATCTTTCGTTCTCTCTCTCTCTCTCTCTCTCTCTCTCTTCACTCTCTCTCATTCTTTCTCTTTCTCTCCGTCAAACACGACGCGATGCACACGTATTATTTATCCCGAAGAATAAAGACTTGACTTGTATTATTTTAACGTATAGCTACGTTACGCGCGACGTAGGACAAAATATTTGATGCCAGACTTTTCTTCTTTTCTCTCTTTCTCTCGCTACCCGCTTACGAAGGAAGCACGTTTTATTACAGAGTAAATATTGTATGCCTTGCTCTCGCCGGTTGCACAAAACCGCGATAACAACGAGCCAAGAAAGAACGCTCGCCTTGTCTTTTCTTTTTTCGCGAATCGATCGGAAGGAAGGAAGGAAGGAAGGAAGAAAAGGAAGAAACGAGAGAGAGAGAGAGAGAGAGAGAAAAAGATAGAAAGAAAGAGAAGAAAAAAGAAGAGAAAACGAGGAGGAAAATATGGGAAAGGAATACGGAACGGAGAAAATAATCGCTTCGGATGCATTCACTGAATGCAACGTTAAATAAAAAGATCACCGGGAACGACCGCACATGCCGTGTATTACTTCCTTCGCGGTACACACGTGTCGCGTCGTATCGAGTCGTGTGGGTCTCCTCTATGCATGTATATGTGTGTGTGTGTGTGTGTGTGTGCTCTGGTTGCCTCGACGAGTGTAGGTAGTACATGTATACGTACGTATGTTGTTCCTTCTCTTCGCAACGTTCAACCAGCGAACGCACAATGTTCGTTGAAAATATATCTTCGATCGGGAACGTTTCTAATCTAATTGATCGCGACTCGCTCGCGAACAGGCAGAGCAAAATTTCAACGAAACGGAATCGAAGAGGGATCCTGCCACCGCAGAACCCGCGAGAAGAGAAGAATCGAGGAATCAAATGCAAGAGAAACGCGGCGTACGTGTTTTTAACCTCTTAGCTACGGCGAGATTTTGTACCGAAAAGTGAGATAACGAAAATTTTTATCCGACACCGCGTAATTAGAAACTGAAGTTGTTCGAATTGAAAGAACGAGTGAAATATAATATTAATATAATTACATTATATATTAACACATTGCGTACCGCACTCGGCGCTCGCAGGACCCGCACATTTTTGAAGCAACAAGGAAACTTCGCACAATGCATAGATGCACTTCTTTTAACCACTTGCGCTGGCAATTGATTGCGGACCATAACGAGTGACCAAACCGTATACAATAATTCGTCGCTTTCTCTTACTTTTGAACTCGTCGATACGATATCGCTGGATAGAAATTACTGAGAAGCAATAAATTTATTATCTGTTTTGCTTATTTTGTCTTACTTAAATATACTTAAAAAACTGAGAAAATATTACAATTTTGGAACAAACAGTTCTCGACGTGCGTGGCACGTCATTCCAGCGCAAGAGGTTAACCACTTGCGGACCGTAACGAGTGACCAAACCGTATACAATAATTCGTCGCTTTCTTTTTGAACTCGTCGGTACGATATCACTGAATAGAAATTATTGAGAAGCAATTAATTTTATTTTGTCTTACTTAAATATACTTAAACAAACTGAGAAAATATTACAATTTTGGAACAAAAAGTTCCCGACGTGCGTGGCACGTCATTCCAGCGCAAGAGGTTAATCACTTGCGCTGGCAACCGATTGCGGACCGTAACGAGTGACCAAACTGTATACAATAATTTGTCGCTTTCTTTTTCTTTTTGAACTCGTCGGTACGATATCACTGAATAGAAATTATTGAGAAGCAATTTTTTTATTATTTGTTTTGCTTATTTTGTCTTACTTAAATATACTTAAAAAAACTGAGAAAATATTACAATTTTGGAACAAAAAGTTCTCAACGTGCGTGGCACGTCATTCCAGCGCAAGAGGTTAACCACTTGCGGACCGTAACGAGTGACCAAACCGTGTACAATAATTCGTCGCTTTCTTTCTAAACTCGTTGGTACGATATCACTGGATAGAAATTATTGAGAAGCAATAAACTCATTATTCGTTTTGCCTATTTTGTCTTACTTAAATATACTTAAAAAACTGAGGAAATATTACAATTTTGAAAGAAAAAGTTCTCGACGTGCGTGACACGTCATTTTGACGCGCGAGATTAATTCACATTGATAAAATATTCTTAAATATTACTATATGCTTTCTATAGTAATATTTAAGAATCTATTTACTATATATTTTAGATTTCAACTATTAATTATTTTATATTTGTATCGATACTTTTCCATATAAAATGTTCGAAAGCATTGCAAGAGTATAATTAAGATTATACTTTACAATTTATTTACAACTTACTAGAAATTATATTTTACAAATTTTACAGAACTTTTATTCGAACCTAGGCAAGACTTTTCGCTCGGTAACTTGAAAAAGTCAAAATGCAGCGGTCCTTTTTGTCAACGCGTTTGCATATCCTTTCCTTTATTTGTACTTTGATCCCTGATTCAAAGTACCTTAGGACGACTCGTATGTAGGACGAATTCCAACCGATTGTGAGAAAACAAGCGAGAGCCACTATATATAGTGGCGTACCGTTGAAAAAGATGACATGTGCGAGAGGCCACTATAGTGGCGTGCCGGTTCGAAAAGGCGATACACGCGAAAGCCATTATTACTGGCTAAGAGGTTAAAAAACAAGCCCCGGTGGCAACTGCACGGAGAAGAGGAGAGCGCCTGCCTGTATCGAGTTATCTTCCCTAGAAAATGCGCGCAGCCAGGAGAGTCGTTGAACGTTCCCCTTACGTAACACGCTCCGTAGGTTTTTTTCCCCCCGAGATAGCGGTGACAATGATACTCGCCCGACGACGATAAACGCGTGGTTTATACGCGAGATATGTGTAAATGCAAGAAGTAATACTGACACGTATAGGAAGAAGGTCTGTCCAAACGTTTTTTCGTCGATACGTTGGGCAAAAAAGAAAAAAAAAAAAAAAAAGAACGCCACAGGAGTAGTAATTGAACGGGGAGAGAAACGCGGACGAATGATGGAATACACGTCACGAGGAACGTGTTTGGCACACGGAAACGTTTCGCTGTAGCGTTGGTAACAGCGTTCAAAGAGCTCGCTCATTTTCATGAAATTGTCAGCGGGCGAGACACTTTTAAGCGTCGATCCCTCCCGATATGCACGAGCTGAAGAAGTTTAAGGCGCAGAGGCTCGATCGTATCAGCACTCGGGCACTCTGCTTGACATTCGACCGCGCGCCCCGGCGTCTCTTCGACGCTACAGTGCCTCCGATTAACGGAGTTTTTCGGTCGTTCTGTCGTTCGCTTGCCCCCTCCTCCCTCCCTCCCCCCCTTTCCCTCTTTCGATCGTTCGTTCTCTCTTTCGACACACCGCGCGACCGACGACAATCGAATTCTACGAGCGTACCCTTTGCATAGTAAGCGAGATTCGGCGATACACGACGAAGGGAACGTAGTAGACGATCGGAGACGAGAGAAAGTCGCGCGCACGCACTCTGTACATACGTAGAGAGATTACTGTAAAAGCTGAACTCGGAAAAGAGCCACTCTGTTATTTTCGAAGTCTTTTCGACGACACCGTCCGAGAGAATGATTCTGAATGCGTGCCTGATTGATCGTCGAAAACAAACTGCAGTTGGAATTTCAACTGCTGAAGAGGGGGTGGGGACAGGGGTTTGTAGATTGGGAAATTGTTCGCGATGAAACAGAGAGAGGAGAGAGAAGCTGCTCTCTCGTCGACGACGATAACGTCGCGCACAGTCCAAGTAACTCTATTTAGGCCCTGTATCCGTTTAGCCTTCCCTCTACTTTGCCGCTAAGAGGTTCGTTCCCTTTGAACGAGCAAAAACACCGGGGCGGAAATGCCCCGGCCGAGATGGACGGGCGAAGGGTAAGTGGTGCCAGGAACGAACTGTGCTCTCTCTCTCTCTCTCTTTCTCTCTCTCGACCAACCGGTCTCCTCTGCCAACAAATTTTACCAGGAACGAAGATGAGAGCACACACGACCGACCGAGGAGCTGAAAATTTCCACGTGTGCCGCCTTCGTGTTTCGATTTGGAACGCGAGGTGTACGACGAGGGGATTCGGGACTGATGATGTTAGAAGTCGATTTAGCAACGAACGAACGTTGCGAAAACGTGCGAAAACGCTGAGGAAATTGTGAAATTTAAAAATAACGCGTCGACGGACTTTTTTTTACTCTGTCCGCCGGTAGAAAGAAACGAAAGAGAGAGAGAGAGAGAGAGAAAGAGAGGATAGGCTAGGAAACCGACAAACGAACCGGTGAAACCTTTTCAAAGTCACCGGCCAACATTTCTGCTTGCGACGCTTCCTAATTACCCGATGTCGACGTCACATTATATAACGAGTTCGACGGGGGTTTCAACGAGGTACAATAATGCTCTCCTTCCTTCCACGTCGTATAAATATCTATCAGTGGATGAAGTTTAACCCTCTGACGAGTGAACGGACCGTTCTACGTTACTTGGAAACGTATTTTCCACTATCGGCTTGATCACCGAAGAGCAAAGAAGCTAATTCCCGCGCAAGCGTTTAAAAACTACTTTTTCTTTCATATTCCCTCCTCCTTCGCACGAAATCAATCGCGGATCTCACGTCTTCGAAGAGACGTCTCGCAAGAGCGCGCATTTTCTACAAAAATAAACGCGTCAACGTCGCGCTGTCCGAGGAACGGAGGAGAGGCTGACGAATTCCACAGAAACGCGTCGTGGAAAACAGGTCGTTAATGCCAGCCGCGCGCCTGCAACAACGTTCGAGGGACGAGCTTTGAACAGAAATTTGGGAAACAGAAATTTGTCGGAACCGTCGAACCCCTCTGTCGAGCCTATTGGGCCTACCCATTGGCGAACGAAACGAAAAAGAGTGACCGCCTTCCGTGACTTTCACATTTCTTTCCCGCCCTTCTTTCTTTTCTTCGTTTATTTTGGCGTGTTCGGAAAGCAGACGCCACAGTTCCCCGAAGCTGTCTCTCTCTCTCTCTCTCTCTCGTTTTTCCACGGGCGGTTCGCGAGGCGCGACGGGTGGAAATTATAGGAGCTCGGGCGGTGTGCGGTGCAGGTTCGCATTAGCGACTGTTAGTCTAACGTTCATCATCCCGTGCACATGGGTCGTCAGTGTTTTCGGAATACGAGTCGACGTATCCTGCTCCCTCCGGTGCGTGCGGGCCGTCGTCTCTCGGTTTCGTCTCTGCCGATCCCCATCTTGACCGCGCCCCCTTCTCGTCTGGTCTGGTCACGTCCCTCGCTCCCTTCTCGACCCGTAACCGCCCAGATCCGTTCCGTTCCGTTCCGTTCCGTTCCGTTCCATCCCGTCCCGTCCCATCCTGTTCCAACCCGCCGTCTCGTTTCGCCTCGCCTCGCCTCGCTTCGTCTCGCTTCGCCACGGCTCGCCCGTACCGCCGGTGCGGTCGTGCGGTCACGTTGATCGATCGTTACCGTGTAACGAAATACGGTCCCCGTCCGTTTCTCCTTGAGCGCGCTCTTTGAAAAGGGCGCAGGATAAAAAAGAAGAAATCCTGCTCCGACCTCTCTCTCTCTCTCTCTCTCTCGTTCTCTCTCTTTTTCTCGGACCTCGAGTTTCCAGAGATGCTCCCCGACAGAGACGGAGAGAAACAAAGAGAGGCCCGCGGAGCGAACGAACGAACGAACGACAAAAGGGGCTAGAAGAGGACGGGTGGAAAGCCGCGGTGGTGAAAGGGCGCGCGCGAGAGAGGAACGTTCCGTCAGAGCTGGACAAACTTGTACGATCGCAACGATCACCGCCGCTCCGACGATTTCCTGCGACGTTTGGCCATCGCGGGACGAGAGAAGCAGATACAAGAGAAACTACTACTATGTACATGTGTGTATGTATGTATTCGATTTGGCAATGTCGCGCTTGCCACTCTGTCGGACAACGTTCGACAAGCTTGCGTTCGGACTTTGGCACTTGCGAGTGTGATGATTGTCGATCCGGCCTGGCTGTACACGTATACGTGTACGTACAAACGAAGAAGACGGATGAATCAAAGCTTCGATCCAGGATGAGAAAGTATTCCAACTATGATTCTTATAGAGTCCTAAAGAAAGTACTATTACGTATGTATTCGCGGCTGACGATCTTGAAGAAGGGAAAAAGGACGAGACTGCCGTCGCCACCACGGCGGTTGTATATAACGAAAGACAACCGCGTGGTACACGAATGTTTGGCCGGCGAAGAAAGGCATCCAAGTTTCAGGAATTTACGCGGAGGAAACTCTCTCGGCTGTCTCTCTACGGCTGAAAGTGTGTGCCGGTTAAAAATAAGTCGTTAATACAGAGAGCCTAAGCAAATTGATCTTTATACCTGAACGCAGTGCAGGTATCGCAGGTGGATGAAATCGGTCGATGCGTATATACATACACGGATGCGACCATTTCAGTTGCCTCGTATAGTTAGTTCCCTTCGTCTGTCCCTGGCTCGAATGTATATCTCTCCTCTCTCTCTCTCTCTCTATGTGTGATGATGATAGTAGTGATGGTGATGGTGGTGGTGTGTATACGTCTTGTGTTTATTCTGTGGCTTTCTGCTCGCTCGTCCGTCCGTCCGTCCGTCCGTCCGGCCACCCGCACACTGCTGCCAACACAACGGCGAGCACGGCACGTACGATCGTTGCGTCGACGACGATACATGCATATATGTACGTACATATATACATACACACGAAACGTACGTATGCACATAGATGCACGTATGTACGATGGAATATACACGTAGGATAGAAGTAGCGTGTACGTCGCAGAGATAGATGTATCCCGAGTGTACCAGGCAGAGTTTAGACCAACCCGTATGCTCTTTAACGAGTATGGAAGATAAGTCGTACAATAGGGAAGAGAGAGCACACAGCTTTGCAGCCGGATTAGGTGAATAAATGAACGGTAGCGGCGGCAATGGGGTCGGTCGCGCTGTTGCTGTTACTGCTTCTGTTACCGATGCCGGTAGACACCTAACTCTGCGGTAAAAGCGCATGATAACCGGGCGTTTCGTAGAAACCAGCCGCCTGAAGGGCGTGCAGCGAGGTCGCATGATGCCTGTGTATCGTGCTCGCGTACACGCTGGAAACGCCGCTGGAAGCACCGATCGACGTCAAGGAGGAAGAAGAGGACGAGGAAGATGAGGAAGAAGCTTGCTGACCAACGTGCGACGAGGCTGCACGTGATAGTAACGTCGCCGACGGCCGCCTGTACGGATGATGTCCGACCGCCGAGGCTGTCGTTGCTCGCAGATGAGTCGACGAGTTCGAACTGTTGGTCGCGTTATATGTCTGTTGATAGGTCTGTCGTAGAATGCCAGAGATCGACGTGGCCGTCGGCGTCACTGACGAGGAGGAACTTCGGTCGCTTTGGTGAGGTTGATGATGAAGTTGATGAGCCGTTCGATGTTGCTGCGTGGCTTGCGGCGGTTGCTGCGGTTGCTGTTGCTGCTGCTGCCGATGCTGATGATTGTGAGCGCGCATCGCGCGGAAGTAATGTTGATAAATACCTGATATGACTGCCTTTTCATCAGCAGAGATCAGCTCGGTTCCGGCGGAGGTCGACGTAACCGAACTGGACTGCTGTTGCTGCTGCGGTTGCTGTTGACCGTGATGTGAATGAGCGTGAGGTCGATGATGATGATGATGAGTTTGTTGTTGCTGCTGCTGCTGCGACGAAGATGGATGAGGTGGTTGCTGCTGTTGCGGATGATGACGCCTCTGTTGTTGTTGTTGTTGTTGCTGCTGCTGCTGCTGCTGCTGCTGCTGTTGTTGTTGTTGGGAAAGAGTGGCAGCAGCATTGAGAGCCGCGCGATAGGAAGCCGCCATAGCCGCGGCGGACATCTGACCGGTTGCGGAAACGAGATTCGATCCGGAATCGGTATTTCCGACGACGGCTGCGGTTGCCGATAAGACAGGGGCCGCTGCTGCGGCGACAGCGGCGGCGGCGGCGGCAACGGCAGCGGAACTCGAAGATGACACGGTCGAGGTAGAAACGGCGGCAACCGTGGAGGACGGTGCGACGACGGACGCAGTGGAGGAAACAGCGGCGGAGACTGAGGCCGGGGCGACGGTGGCAGTCGCTACATTGGTCGACGCGTTTCGCCTGCTGCTTCGCCTGGAGGATGACATCGGCGCGTTTGCCGGCGGTGGTAGATTATTGACGAAAGGACTTCTTCTCTCGCGTTCGGCGCGTCGATAGTAGCACGGATGTATCATGAGAAGGGGTTCACCGCCGCCAGGCGGTGGTTTTGCCTGGCTCGGTAGCTCGTACTCGACGCTACAATCGACATGGAGAGGCTGCGAATAATCCTTGTAGTCCTTGTAGGTAGTGACTGCGACCGCGGCGGCTGCCGCCGCGGCCGTCGCGGCCGCAACAGCTGCGGCGGTGGCGGTGGCGGTTGCATTCGAATTTCCGGTGGTACTGGAGCCGACGGTAGTAGTAGCGGCGGCGGCAGCAGCAGCAGCGGCGGCAGCGGTGGTGGTGTCGAGGATGCCGGTCGATGCGGCCGGTAGGACGGTTTGCTGTCCGGTCGGGCCCGTCACGGGAGTCGTGGCAGCCGCGACGCCGCCGCCGCCGCTGCCGGTAGACCCGCCGGCGATCCCATGATGGTGATGGTGATGGTGATGATGATGGTGGTGGTGATGGTGATGACCGTGTCCATGCATAGCGGCACCTACCACCACTTCCTTCTCATAGCAGGCAGCGGCCATGTTGGAAACCTCCTACTATCCAGGCTTCCGCCGCCGAACCGTCCCTTCTTGCACGCCCGCTGACCAACGACCCACCTCGAACGCTAGGCTCTCATTTCGTGGGATCCTCGTGATTATTCTCCCCGATGACGACCAAGATCCTCTGCTCTCCGTCTCGCCCAGCGTTAAGATTGCCCGATCTTTTGCCACACAGCCGGAGACGCGAATTCGCGATCCTCCGGCACTTTCTGTTTTTTTTTCTCTCTCTCTCTTCTTTCCCTTCTCGACTTCTTCTTCTTCCTCCTCTTTTTCTTTCTTTTATACTTTTTTCCTCGATTCGTTCTCAACCTCTTTCCGAATCGTATTCACGGGTGCGAACGCCTTAACGATTATAGTATTTCTCGCTGTCACGGGCATACCTTGAAACGAAGCGAGAAAAATCGGTACGATTCATGGCAGCAAGAGAGGGTTACCTTATCCAAGGGTTGGACCAATCAGCTATTATATCCAACACCGAGGAAAGCCCTCGAGGCGGAAGCCTCCAATGTACACGAGCAAAGGAGTGTTATCGCATATTTCGAGAGAGGGAAGGGGGAAGAAGTTGTAGGTAAAGAGCTTACAACCAACTATGAATTCGAACACCACCGGCCCTGATTCGCTCGAGACCGGCTTCCTTGCAACATCGATCTCTCCCTTTTCCGATTTTTTCTGTTTATATACCCCGTTTCACTAAGATCTCTCGCTCATACCTCCAAATTATTCCTTCAAAGTGCGACTCCTTAGTTTTCCTTCCCTTTCCTTCGAATCTTCTCTCGTGTGAGACCAATCACCTTCACTTTGCCACGAACCCTTCGCACGTACTGTTCCGGCTGCTACATCCACGCATCGTTATGTTTGCATTTAAACACTAGAATGCCGTACTCCCATTTTAACGAACTTCCTTCTCGGCCAGACGTTTTCATTGATAGAACTTTCAACTATGTTCGTGGAAACGGAGAGCCGACTCGTGTATCAGTGCGAGCAATGCGATTTGGATGTGACACGCTGGTTGGGCGTAACGTCGTTCCGTCTCGTTCGTTGATTTCAAGCCTGAAACACCCTAATGCGTCGACGTCGTTCCGCAATTCTATCATCGGCTTACATGTGATGATCTTCTACAGGAATTTGTCCTTATTACACACGGCACACACAGCGGCACAAGGGAATACTCGATGACGGAAAACACACTCAGGCCTCTTCGAAGGGGTACGCCATTGCTGCGCGTGTGTCAACCCGTCCGGCGTATCGGTTACTCGTACACACGCGAGACTGCGCCTATGAACACTAATACATGCACTGTACGCGTATACATGTAACGTGCATATATACATAAACTACACACCGTACTATGCCTAACTCGATCATCTCGTGCAGACTGCCGAGTTGCGACTGAAAGCCAAGTCCTGTCGAACCCTCGTGTCGGCTCACCACATTTTGCAACGCCCTCTTCCCCTCACTATTCTCATCTTGCTCGGCCGCCGCGATTTCCTTCTCTACAGCGTGGTCGATTCCGTAGATTAATGGCTAGTATCTATGAAATGCACGATGCACGATGCACGATGCACGATGCACGATGCAACCGCCGGGATGGCCAACCTTATGTGCTCGTGCTGCCTTTCGTGCGAAAATCTTTGATTGGTTCCTGCATCGGAAAATTTACTTTACGCTTTTTACTGTCTTAGATTCCAATGTCTAGCAATGATCGTTCAAATAAATGATAAATACTTTCCACTAGATGAAATTATAATTTATCGTAACAGGTGAATAGATTCGTCGATGAATAGAAACGTAGTAGGTGAAATTATAATTTAAATTGTACAGATTTTTGTTTTTTAACAATCCGCAGTACCGACTGTTACACAATGCTCCATCCTTGTTGTATTGATAAGTTGATGACCTATAATATCTACGTGAAACATAGACGTCGCCACTGTATTGAACATTGTAAAACACTGTAATAGCCTGGAAATTCTGATATGAACGCATCTTTTATAAATGCGTTCTTTTAAAAATCGTTTATAAATCTATATATTACATTCAATTTTACGTTAATTATTCGATTTTCTTGTTCATAAAAACCCTATATCTTATACTTTTTTTCCTTTTGTATTTATACCATTTTTTTTTTTTATAAATACATTGCGTGGTTGGAATTCCATTTGCATTCCTCACATATGCCTACTTGTTCAACGAATACGAATACTTTACAGATAATTCAATGAAATTTTTAATATTCATCGCAAGTAAAAACTTTCGTCAAATGACGTACTGAATTCGAAAAATGATGTCACAAGCAGCATAAACCATTACGAAAATTTTTACATGGAATATTTTTAAGAAACTCCAAACGTGATAGGATATCACTACGGTAGGTGGAATCAATTAGAAAAAAGAAGTGATATGATAATACCGTGTGGAATGACGTAAGTGATGTGTAATTATTCCATGTAGTAGTGGAAGAGTACACGACGACGAGCAAACGACCGAGCCTGGCGACCAATAACGGATCTCCACATGGAACGTTCGCGGTTTCAACCAGTCACGACGAAGGCTGATGCAAGTCCGGTTCTAGGATATTCTACGGCTGGTCAGATGTTGCACCCTGTCAGTACGATTACATCAGCTAGGAAGCGCATACGGAATTTTCGTTCCGTCGGTCAGTGTTATGTATCGGATCAGTCGTTGTTCGGCAGCCGGTGGTTCGAGAAGTTGGACACGCGACAGATAGGAGCGGTGCTGTTTTAGAGCAAGTGACAATAGTAAATTCATCTTATATTTTATGGCTGATTATGAGCGTATTGAAAAGTGTTATCATCACGTTGCCTAAAGGCCTGTCGTCAAAGACGCCTGGCGTTATATCGGCGACCGAGTTGTCGAAATCCGTGCCGAAATTGAATTTCTGCGCCTCTGTACTAACCGACAAAGCGAGAATGGATCCGAAAAAACTTACCAAGTATGAGGAAATGCAAGACGACGGTACATCGTTCAAAACAGATGTATGCGTCCGTGGAAAGAAACGGCGATTGGACCACTTGACGTGGGAGGAAAAATTACAGAGGAAGTACGTTGATAAGAAATGAAAATGATAAACACGCGAGAGAAATATGATAAGCCAATTTTTGTGTTATATTCGATGGATAAAAAGAAAGTGTTTTAGTCTAAAGTCTGATCTAATAATTTCAAGGATACGAGCTTTTTCAAAATAAACAACAGATACTGAGGTCTAGGATGTTTTGTACTACGTGAATCATACTAACGTCAGCTATATTATATTAACCCAGGATTACCCACTCTAGTGCCGGATTAATTCAATTTTATTGATATTAATCTTCGTAGCTAATATTTCATTAATACTTTCCAAGTTTGAGAAAATATTTAAATGTAAAAGTTGATAGAGCATATTGATTTTGAGACACACATTCAATTCAAAAAAGGCGGGAAATTTGACTTGTCATATTTTCCATTTGTGGTTTTCAAATATTCGTACCATGTAACAACAAATACATTCAAGATTAGTATTTGATTAATTCGAAATGTTATTTTGTAGGAAATTAAAAAATAGGGTAGCAGCTCAAACTTCTCGGGACCGTAAAAAGGCGAAACTCGACGAATTGGAAGAAACTGTTCGAACATTGAGAGAACAAAATGAATTGTTGACACAGGAATGCTCGATATTAAGATCGCAGAATGAAATACTGGTCACAGAAAACAAAAGGTTAAGGAAGGAAAGAGAGAGCAAGAACGTGGGAGAATTTGCCTGTTCCATGTGCCAGAGTCGTGTCGGCTGTGCTGTGTCCTCACTGGGATCTACAGTGTCCCCCACTCACCCTCTGCAGCAGGGTGGAACAACACAGCTGGCACCGTCCCTGACACTAACCCCAGGAGCAACAATTCTCCTGAAGATACTGACCATCTACCTCCTCTTGAAGAATTGTTTGGTGACCTCCAAGGTGACGATTACATCGAACGACTTGAAGAACTTGCAGAGAGCCTGCTACGGGAGGTTACAGCAGAAGTGGAAGCAAATTCTCATAGAACAAATGAACAAGTGAGTATTTTGATTATTACCAATTTGTTGGGAAATTATATCACGAAATATTTTAATTTCATTACCTTATATTATAGGAATGAATGAATTGTTTGAAAGATCAAAAGAACTTTGATATTGTATTGTGTAATTCATTTGAAATCATCGAAATTTGGCTGCAGTTCTGAAAAGCAGATCGATATAAAATTTTAGTTTCGAGTATTTATTATAAACTATACATAGAATTCAATCTATTGTATTCAAAGTTTATTTTATTAATAACTCTAATGAGGAAATTAAATACCAGAAATTGAAATTTTATATTTTATATTGGTGTCCTTCCTCTTCTCAGTATTTCATGTCGATCAGAAACTGGTGGTTTTCGGAAATAATATCCGTCATTGTAAAATATTATTAAACACATCATTCGTTTCTAAATTTATGTTTTACATTTACAACTCAGTCTTCCTTTCGTTAATGATATAACGATTGTGTCTTGTGTAGGTGTCAGCCAAGGAAAATACCACTGAGAAATGTCACTATCCAAAAAGAGTGGTGGGGCAGACACCAAAAGATGTGGAAACCAATGGAACCTGTAGAAGCATGAGTATACATCAACCGTGGCATCCTGTTTCAAGCACAGTCAGTACGTCTTATACCACAAGCACAAACGCACCTGTGTCAATAAAATCGGAGGTCGAAGTAAAACAAGAAGTCGAAACGCACGACTTAGACACTATTTATGGTACCTACGACGAGGCAACCAATTCTGTAATGATCATTTACCCCGGAGACGAAACCAACGTGAGCATTCAAGAATGCGTTCAAGAAGTAGTTACGGACGGTATTTGTTCAAATGAAGATTCAACTTACTTAACGCCGAATTATTATACCAATCAGTTGTCACCATGTTATACAAACACGGATTCTATGTCACCATCGAGCATACATTCTGAAGATGTGGATAACAATTACACACACACGAAATTAGACTCTAACGCATCCGATTATGGATACGAATCGCACGGTTCCCCAAACTCAGACATACGACTTGAAAAGGGTAACATGGGTTTGTCGGATCTTTGGCACGAAAGTTTTTCTGAATTATTTCCAACGTTGGCATGACAATTTTTCTAAAAAAAAAGAAAAAAAAGTCTAAAAGACAGTATCTGTGATATACTTATTTCGGCAGGAAAGCCTTTGTATGATTAGAATATTATTTATTCTTTTCTGCCTTTAATATGTCAGTATAAACTGTGACACTTGACAACACATTCGTATTTTTATACTTATACTCTTGACGTTAAGTTTCCTTTAATACACATTCTTTTATTTATCTCGATGTAGACTTTGCAAGCACAATATTAAATGTTACTGTATATAATATCTCTTAAATATTTATTGGTAAAACGACAGGAATACTGCTGTGCAACAGTATGTTAAATAAAAAATAATCCATAAAAAAAACTTGTCTATTTTTACATTCTATCCTGGTTTTTATAAAGAAAGTAGGAAGCAGGAAGAAATACTATAACAATTAATCTTTACCTCATATTTTTACTGCTTTTACATTATGCATTTGATGAAGTACTTTGCGTTTGATTAATTGATGTCATTATTTATCTATATTTGTATTTTCTGCGAATGACCAGATATTCGGCAAGTATTAATCTCTATAAAAACAAACGGATTGGAAAATCTAATTTTCAGCATTACAAATACGTATCAAATCTGTCAGAAAAATCGCGAATATTTGGTTTAATGTTTGAATTTCGTATAAATACCTTTTTTTAATTGGCAGTTTCTTTTCTCTCTACTAAATCTCTCAACGATTACATTATTAGTAAAAATAAGCTACTAATTAGCACCCTTTAATAATCCTTACAGACTGTATGATCAAAGTGAATTACATAATATAAAATATTCGTGAAAATATTAGCGACGTACCCTTATTAAGGGCAATGAAAGATTATCCTATTACCTTACTCTTATTATAAGAATGCACAAGAATACGTGATATAATTGAATTGTTGCACCATTTGCGTACCGAGGTTCGTTCAAAATCTTCAAAGGCTGCCTCGAATCACGACGCGAAGAAGCTTGAATCGTGAAATTTTTCCGTATGTTGACTAAAGCGATTACATATTCCATGCGGTATAGACGTGTGTGTAGAGCCTATAAAAATTGCAAGTAATGCCAAGCGGAATAGCGCCTGTTCGTCTTTATATTACAAATACGAATACTTCGCGGTAGATTTTTAACCGAATAGCTTGTCGAAACAACCATGGCAATACGGCTTGTCATTTTGTTCTTTGAACGTGCCTTTGTTCAATTGTTTTAAACAGAATGCGCATACGAAATGTTCGGGATGGAACTTCCGGAACATGGCGGTTATGCAACGACCTGAAAGAAGAACGTTTGTTTAAAAAAAAAAGTGTTAGTGGCTGATGACGTAAGAGATTATTAAAGCGCAGAAACCTGTAATCGGTTTATGACATCCTGCGCAGAGGGATCCTCTCTTAGCGTGATAATGGGTCTCGCAGTAGGGTAAACCTTCGTGATCAAAGAACGAGCCGCCTTGGAACTTTTGTCTACAATCCTGCGAATAACAAAAGAAAAAGTGCGTGTACATCGACTAGAAATATTTCTCACTGGAGGAGAAGAATTTACGACAGCATTGAATAAAATTACGTATAGAGTATAAAAAAAAAAAAGGGATGACTATATATGTGGCAATGCCGTTTCTCCAGTTCCCTATTCATTTATGAATGAATCTAAAACTACTACCCTACAACTCGTGGAGGGACAACTCAACGAGACAAGTATAAATTAGATGCATCCGAGCGTGCGTACACGCGCATGTACATGTGTATGGAATAACGTAGAGAGTTAATATATGAATAGCTCGTGAGATCTGCAGATCGTAACTTACGGCAAATCTATCCGTTGACAAACATCATTAGAGCAATATAGGATGCCGGTGTCCGCGCACACCTGCCTCCAACGAAGGCACGTGGCAATCGACGGCGGCATCACGAGCTAGCTCTTTGTGTTGTGTGTGTTTTTTGTTTTTTTTTTCCCTAGTTTATTTTTTTATTTCGCATACAATACTAGCAATTAACATCAGCGTAACGATTGATCGATTGTTAATAATGCTCATCTATCTAGAAAAAACGTAATTTGACAGCAAAAAAGAAATTCAATTCGATGCTCGGACAGCATTCCCATAGAACGCCATTGTAACCCTCCCTAACAACTGTAGCCCTAACTGTTTGTCACGTGTGCTATACATTGATCCATATACGTGTACGTGGTATGTATGTTCGTGTATGCAAATGAACAATGATTTCGAGAGACAACGAGATAACGACGTGGATGACATCGAGTCGGTGCATTCATTCTTTTTGGACCACCTAAATCACCTGTTGAAAGAAAATTTGGAGGAGTGGGGGCGGCGGGGTGGGGGGGAGATGTCAGGTTCGTACATTGTAGCAGCCTGACAGCATAAAGAGGGGAACAATAGGGCTTTTTACATAAGAAATCGAAGCAACACACGACGGCCTGTGGCCATCGGCCTTTATGCTTCTTCTTCTTCCTCTTCGTCATCGTCGACGCCGACGCATTTCGGGCAAACGGGTTTACCCTCCATTGCATAAAACGACTTTCCAGATACCGGCTTCTTGCAATCCTGCAAGTTTTACATTTTACAAGCTATCGAAATGCTGCGAGACCGCATTGATCCTGGAAACGTAGCTGCAAATGGGTACAACGAATCTGTTGACGTATAAACGCCGATAAGATGACCTACCCTGCAGACGAAACAGTCCGGATGCCATTGGCTGTTTAAGGCGGAGATGTAATTCTCCATGATAGCACGATTACATCCGCCGCATTTCGGGGCGAACATGTCGAAGTAATCCTCCCGGCAGTACGGCTTTCCGTCTCGCTCGTGGAAGCCCTCCTCTCCAAACTGTTTGCCACACTGGGCGCAAAAGAAGTGCTCCGTGTGCCAAGTTTTTTCCAACGCGGTTACGCATTTCTGAAAATAACGAGGAACGTGCTGTAATACTCGACGCGGCGTGTGTGGGTGTTCATTGGACGCTGCTTTACGTCTAGAATGGGGCCGTTGCAGTAGGCGCAACGCGGTGAGAAAAGATTGTGATAGTCCGGCTCGCAATACGGATGGCCCTCCCTCTCGAAGAAATTTCTCGTGCCCAGTTCCTGGTTGCAGTGCGTGCATGTGAAATGTTCAGGATGCCACGTTTTTCCCAGAGCGGTGATCACCTGCAACGAGAAATCACATTTGTTATTTGAGAATCTTCTTCTTTTTTTTTCTTTTTTTATAAAAAAAACATCTAGGAAGATCCAGATGACGATCCATCTGTCGAATTTACTTGTCCCACGATCGGTTTCTCGCAAGCGCTGCAGCATCCTTTCTGAGTAGTGTTCACTCCTTGGCGACTCATGTCGGCTTGAAGGTTCCCTAGCATAGAATCCAATTGATTCTGTTTGGTCTGAGTCGCTGGCTGCGGCGGATAAGGCTCTCCGTGCTGCTGCTGATAATGATGAGTGGTTTGGGTCTCGGTGATGTGAATCCGAGTCTGCGTGCCCTCGGGTGGCAACGGGCTCTGCGAACTCTTGGTCGCCTTGTTCGGTTTGGCGTACGGTGAATCGGTCACTGTCTGATGTTGGTGGGAACTACTGTTAATCTGTAAACCGTACGATACGTATAATAATAAAAAAGAAAGGAAACGAACACACAAAAAA